>NW_007233006.1:252782-325644 GCF_000164805.1 Carlito syrichta
CCTCCCAAATGCGCGGGATGACAGGCTGAACCACCGAGCCCAGGTCTATTTATTTTTTTAAAGCAGTTTTTGGTGGGATTAGTTCTTATTAACAAAGATCTTAAGAACTGTGGAGGGTCAGAAATTTTTATCCCACTTGCATGCTAATGAGTTAACCTGCCTCAGTTTCCTGGATACTAGAGTACACAAGACTGAGAAATGAAGGCCAGTATTATAGCAAGAGCATTAGCCAGAGTGTTAGCATCTTTGCATTAGTTCCTGAGTCCCAGGTCCCACAGGGCAACATGGGGAGTTCTATATGCCTCTTACACACACAGGAAGTTGCAGAGAAGAAGCTTGAGCTTGGGCAACCCAAATCTCTTTTTTTTTTGAGTTGGAGTCTCACTTGGTCGCCCAGACTGGAGGGCAGTGGCTGCTCCTGGCCACCGCAGCCTCGACCTGCTGGGCTCAGGCAATCCTTCCGCCTCAGCCTTCCAAGTAGCCGGATCTCTTATGGGCAGTAGGCATGCCTGCCCTTTGCTCTGGATGAGACAGTGTGTCCGTTGGTTGTTCGAGCATCCTTGAAAAGATAGTCTGTGGCCAGGCTCAGTGGCTCAGCCTGTAATCCCAGCACTTTGGGAGGCCAAGGGGAGAGGATTGCCTGAGCCCTCGGGTTCGAGCCCTCATCTCTACAACAAATCAAAAAATTAGCCGGACGTGGTAACGCACGCCTGTAGTCCCAGCTACTCGGAAGGCTGAGGCCGAAGGATCGCCGGAGCCCAGCGGGTCGAGGCTGTGGTGGCCAGGAGCGTGCCACTGCCCTCCATCCTGGGTGACAAAGTGAGACTCCAACTCAGAAAAAAAAGATAGCCTGTAATACAGTCAGTCAATGCTTCTGCTCTCAAGACATACGGAAATTCAAGAGACTCATGGAGAATTGTCTCCCAAAAAGGGTTTGCTGCTGATTTTGCCTGTGTTTTATAACACTGAATTTAGATCAGGCTCCTAGTGTTGTTGCAATCATGTCATTCTGTTCTTCTGGACAAGGGATAATCCCTCATTCTGATGAACTACTCAACAAACATAAAGTGTTACAAAATAGACTGGTGAGAAAACATAGCTGGTTCAGCATAGAAAGGGAAAATCTCTTCCAGGAAAAAAAAACAAAACTTCCTTTCATAAGGATCAAGAGCTTTTAAAATGTATATATACTTTGATTTAGTAATTTAAATTCTGGGAATCAAGTCTAAGACATTACCGCTTTTAAAAAAAATAATATCTACACAATGGTCAATATAATAAAGTGTGGTATATTTCCCTGATGCTATACGTGTGTTAAAAATGAGGTTTTCTGGCTGGGCTTGATGGCTCACCCGGTAATCCCACGCTTTGAGAGGACGAGGTGAGTGAATTTCCTGAGTCCACAGGTTCGAGACCCGCCTGGGCAACTTGGCGAGACCTCATCTCTATAATAAATCAAAACAAAAAAAAATTAGCCAGGCATGGCAGCTCGTGCCTGGAGTTCCAGCAACTTGGAAGGCTGAGGCAGAAGGATCGCCGGAGCCCAGCAGGTCGAGGCTGCAGTGGCCGGGAATGACCACTGCACTCCAGTCTGGGCGACAGAGTGAGACTCCAACTCAAAAAAAAAAAAAAATGAGGTTTTCTTTTTCTAATATTAATGCTATAAAGAAATAAATTTTTTTTGTTTGCTTTGTTTTGACCGGGTGTGGTGGCTTACGCCTGTAATCCCAGCACTTTGGGAGGCCACAGCAGGATGGTTGGTGGAAGCCAGGAATTTGAGATCAGCCTAGGTAACATAGCTAGATCTTGTCTCTAAAAAATGTTTAAAAATTAGCCAGGCATGGTGGCATGCACCTGTAGGCCCAGCTACTCAGGAGGCTGAGGTAGTAGGATTGCCTGGCCCAGGAGCTTGAGGCTACAGTGAGCCGTGGTCACGGCCCCTGCATTCCAGCCTGAGCCACAGAGTAAGTCCCCCAAAATGGAAAAGAAGGAAAGAAATGTGTATTTTTAATAATTGACAAAAAAGCATCAAATTTAGGGGATAAATAAACATGTGGCAGACAGTGCATCCATTTATAAACAATGGTTCGTATTGGTTAGTGAATTCTCAATTCTCATTTTCTTTCAGCTTTTTAAAAATTGTATTAGTGAATGTTGGTAATCGTGGGAGGGGGTATGTTTTTTCCTTGCACTACTGGTAAAAGAACGGTAGCTGCATGATTTAGAAAGGTAGTGCAGTACCCAGTTTTGAGTTTCCTAGTAGATACAGTGTAAACAGGAGTACCTCATTAAGACTTCAGCCAGCTTCTGCTCATCCTACAGTAACCTGCGTGCCTGCAATTTCCGAATGACACCACAAAGTTAAAGGTACCAAATTAAAATTGCCCCTAGCCAATCTTATGAGAGTATCTCAATCCAGAGGATATAAGGAGGAAACTCGTGTTTTTGTTTATTGGGTACCTCCTGTGTGCTGGTACTTCATTTAATGCTAACAGTAACCCCAAATATGAGGTCTAATTGCATTTTCCCCATTTTACAAACAAGGACATTGAAAGTCAGAGAAATTTAGTGCCCGGCCCAGAGTCACTTAGCTGCTACTTGCCAGTGTCTGGATTTCAGCCCAAGTATCCAGACACCAAAATCCAGGCTCTCCTCCGTATTGCTTTTTAGATTTTGAATTGAGGTATTTTGAAGAACTATTGGAAAGCAAGTTTTGACAGGTGGGCATATATTTGAAATAGTCTTTTGAACCCATGTAAGCAAATAAATTAGGAAATAGCATGAAAGCAGGGTGGGTGCCTATAAAAGCATGGTTATCGAAACAAGTATATTTCTCAACATTGAGAGACCGGCTCAGTTTTGTTTTTGCTTGCTTTGTTATATTCAGATTATAATCCATATTGAGTCAAATATGTTGGACACCCTAATAGAGATACTAAAGAATGCTGCAGAAGGAAATTTATCAAGATTTGTGAAAAGACATGCATTCTCAGAGGAAGTGGTAAGTATGCAAGTGCTGCAGAAATCATTTAAAAGTGAAAGGGCACTCTTAAAAATGTCCATTTAATTTCTCATTTCTGTGGCTCACTTCCTTAAGGAGATTATCAAATATGGTAACCTCTCTATTATTCCTGTTTTAAGACGTGTGAATGCAAAAATTTTTGTTTTTCTTCCTATGGAATATGTCCTCTGAAATTCTGGGAAAACTTTTTTCCTTTTACATTACTCTTTTCCCTACACTGTATTCATGGACCCTGGCTCTCTTTTTCCCCTGGGTAACAATTTTACACCATTTTCCTTTTCTCTCAAGCCTCCAAAACTTTCTCCTCACTTCTTACTCTCAGTTGATGATCTTTTTGTTTCACAGAGAAAATAGAAGTAATCAGAAGTGATTACATTGTCAGCCCCTGGCCCCTTGCCCTGTGTACCCATGGTGACTGTGATGCCTCTCTCAAGCTAACCTTTTGATTCCATCTCCTTTGACCCACACCAGGGCACCGGGCCAGTTTTGAGCATCATCAATATCCCCTTCACCTTGTCATTCTCACTAGCAAACAATAGGGTATAGTATTTCTCATCTTAAAAAAAAAAAAAAAAACTCCCTTATAAATGAAAAGGTATACAGTGTTTACATAGGAAGAGTCAGCCTCATAAAACGTCAGTTCTTCCCAAGTTAATGTGACAATGTAATATGATCCCCCCAAAAATATCACTTTGTTTTTTATTGTTTATTTTTGTAGTTAAAGTTTAATTGAGGCCGGACATGGTGGCTCAACCCTGTAATCTTAGCACTTGGGAGGCCGAGGCGAGAGGATTGCCTGAGCCCAGGGGTTCGAGACCAGCCTGGGCAACTTGGTGAGACCTCATCTCTACAACATATCCAAAAATTAGGCCAGGCTCGGTGGCTCAGCTGTAATCCCAGCATGTTGGGAGGCTGAGGCAAGTGGATTAAGGAGTCCTTGGGTTCAAGACCCACTCGGGCAACATGACGAGACCTCGTCTCTACAATAAATCAAAAATTAGCTGGGTGTGGTAGCGTGCACCTATAATAGTTCCAGCTACTTGGAAGGCTGAGGCAGAAGGATCGCCGGGGCCTAGCAGGTTGAGGCTGCGGCGGCCGGGAGTGTGCCACTGCACTCCAGTCTGGGCAACAGAGTGAGACTCCAACTCAAAAAAAAACCAAATTAGCTGGGCATGGTAGCATGCACCTGTAGTTCCAGCTACTTGGAAGGCTGAAGCGGAAGGATAGCCTGAGCCCAGAAGGTTGTCAAGGCTGTGGTGGCCATGAGCGTGCCACTGCATTCCAGCTTGGGTGACAGAGTGAGATTCTGACTCAAAAAATAAAAATTAAAAGAAAATGAAAAAGTTTAGTTGAAAGAACAAGCAAAAATAGCTAGGAAAACCCTGTGAAGGAAGAGCAATAGAGGTACCAGGCCTAGCAGGTACTAGAGCATGTCAAAGCTTCTATAGTTAAAACTGTGGTGTAGCTCATGAATAGGACAATGAATGCTGTGGAACAAAAAGTCCAGATATAAACCCAATTGCATATGCAAATTCAGTGTAAGATAGAGGCCAGCATCTCAAATCAATTGGAATAAATAGACTTTTCTAAAAAGCGGTGCTAGTGATGTGGGCCTGGGCTTTGAGAGTGTCGGCTCAGTGGGTCAGTCAGCCAAGCCCCAGAGAGGGTAGTCTGGAGGGGATGGTAAGCCTAGCCCCGGAAGCGTCAGCTCTAATGGGCTGTCAAGCCAAGCCCTGGAAGTGTTGCTGGTTCGTGGCAAGCCTCGCCTTCTTCCAGCAGCTCTCCTGGCTCAGCCAGCTCCCACAATCTTCTGTAGCTCCTCAGGGTCGAGGTTCTTGTCTCATGCCCAGGAAGAATAAGGGACACTGATGGCTGGAAAGTAAGAAAGCAGGATTTATTGAGAGAACAGAAAACATCCCACAGCAGGAGGGGACCTGAAGGAGTTGCCCATCTGGGGCTGAAAACCTGGTGCTTGTATAATCCTAAATCCAAGCTGATTGGCTAGCACTAGCTGTGAGCTGTAGCTGTTCTGATTGGTTAGTCAGCAGGAGGTAGGGGCCTAATGGTGAGCTGATTGGTTGCTTTTCGATCCTGGCAGTGAGTACCTAAGCTCTAGCTTGAGAAGCTCTCAGGGAGCTTGTTTACCAATGCTGAGCCTAAGAGGCCTGCTAGGAGTTTGCTCCATTGTTACCAGAGGACCCACCTGTCTGTCTGCGTATCCTTTTTCTAGCTATCTTCTGTCTCACTAGGATAAGTAGCTAGGCAATGAAAAAACATAAAAAGTTTATATGTTCTTATACCACAAACCAGGAATGAAATATGAAAATTTAGAAATTAAGCTTTACAAGTAATGATAAATGTTAGTGAATTATTTTATATCCTGGGAATGGAAAAACATTTATCTCTCAGTCAAAATCCAAATCAACAAAAGAAAAGAATGATAAAATTGACTACATAAAAATTTTAAAAACCTTTTTTGGGGGGAGGGCAAAAACATTATAAGCAAAGTCAAGAGATAAATAACAAGTTGGAAGAAAATATTTTTCATTTTTAATCACATAGATAAAAGGCTAACTAACCCTAAGATTTAAAGAGCTCTTTTTGAAAATTGTGAGAAAAGAATGAACAACCCTTAAAAAAATAGATGAGAGATATGGACAGAGTTCACTAAAAACCGATTATGACTGGCCTTTAAACATTTGAAAAGATTCTCAACCTTCTTCATATTAAGATAATTGCAAAATAAAAACACCTTAGATTAATAGAAATGTGGAAGCTTGATAACATACTTAGTTGGTGAGGCTCTGAGAAAATGGGCAATGTCGTCTTACACTGTAGAGATGCCTACACCCAGTGGGAGACATTTGGCAGTATCTAGCAGAACTACAGATGAACTGGCTGTGACTCAATTTTCCCACTTCTTGGAATATATTCTAAAGATACACTGACAAAAATAAAGCAGTTTGCCAGGCTCGTTGGCTCAGCCTGTAATCCCAGCACTTTGAGAAGCCAAGGCGAGTGAATTTCCTTAGCCCACTGGTTCGAGACCAGCCCGGGCAACTTGGTGAGACCCCGTCTCTATAATAAATCAAGCAAAATTAGTTGGGCGTGGTAGCATGTGCCTGTATTTCCGGCTACCTGAAAGAATGAGGCGAAAGGATCACCGGAGTCCAGCAGGTCAATGCTGGGGTGGCTGTGAGCATGCCACTGTACTCCAGCCTGGGCAATGGAGTGAGACTCTAACTCAAAAATAAAATAAAAATAGAGAAGTTTTATGTGCAAGGCTATTTGTTGCAGGCTAATTTGTAGCAAAAGACTGGGGGAAATTTTCCCCACAAATTTCCATCAGTATAGGACTAGTTAAACAAATTAAGGTCTGTCCATGCAGAGGACTGCTGTGCAACTCAAAAGAAATGAATAGCTACAACATAGCCGTGCTATAGATCGCTATGTATATGGGCCACTTAAATATGTTGTTAGTGAAAAAAGTTGCAGATCAGTGTGTGTGGTATCTTTTAAGAAGGGCAGGGTGTGTGTGTGTGTGTGTGTGTGTGTGTGTACATTTATTTATTTACATTTAGATTTCTGAAAAACACAACAGATGGAAAAACCAAACCTAAACCAAAATTTGAAAGCAGTTATGTTGATTTCTTTTTTGGATGATCTGTTAAGTTTACCATTAATTACTGAATGTTAGTTTTGTAACCTGCAACTTTACTGAATGTATCAATTCCAATGGTTTTTATGGTGGAGACTTTAGAGACCACAATTAATAATTTATTATATTTTTTTTAAATGCCAAAGCAATATATTTTTAATGTTTTATTGCAAGAAAAATAGGTTGGTAGTTAATGGATATGTTAGCTTGATTAAATTTTTCTGGAGTGTCTACATAGATCACACTATACCCCATAGCTATATACAATTATTTGTCAATTAAAATAATTTTTTAAAATTTAATTTTAAAAAACAAAAAAAAATGGAAGTGAAGGTGAGGGATGGAAGCACGACTCCTCTGAATGTACATTGTTTGTATATTTGACTTAGGAACCATGTAAATGTTTTGCAAAACTTTTTTTCAGTTAAATAAAAATGAAGAGAAAAGCAGTTTCTAAATACTGAAAGTGAAATGAAACAAATGAACCCATGTGGTCACATTGATGGCTTAAGTATACAAAGAGGAATCGTTGCAGGTCATTTGAAATAAAGTAACTTATACATCTCTAGTAGCATATAACTTCAGGTGCTACTAAGAGCTGTGAACAACCCTAAATTATTGACAGTGATCAGACTGTTAGTAAGAACACTGGCATTGTCATTTTGACTAACCAGGTGGTGCCCTGTTGGTTGGTCTTCCCTTCCTCCCTGTTTTCTCCCTCCTTCCTCTGCCATTTATAGTTTGGTCCCTGCTGACGGCCGGGATGGCAGGATTGGCACTAGAGGGCAGTGGCTGCTTCCTCCCCTGGCACGCTGTCACCTTCCTAGGCCTGTTCCATTTCCTCACTTCCACCCAAAGGCTTCTTCCTGCTGATAAAGGGGAGCTTGTCAGGAATATGACTAACTGGATATGATTAATTTAAAGCATCTTTCTGTTTGAGGTATTAGCTCTGTGTAGGTTGTGACCCACCCAATCCTTTTGGAGCAAAGCTTAGGAAAGTAGAAGTGTGAACAGATTCTTTTTTTTTTGAGTTGGAGTCTCACTCTTGTCGCCCAGGCTGGAGTGCAGTGGCATGCTCACTGCCACTGCAGCCTCGACCTGCTGGGCTCAGGCAATCCTTCTGCCTCCGCCTTCCAAGTAACTGGAACTACATATGCATGCCACCACGCCCGGCTAGTTTTTTTGTGATTTATTGTAGAGACCATGGTCTCACCAAGTTGCCCAGGCTGGTCTCGAACCCCTGGGCTCAGGCAGTCCTCTCACCTCAGCCTCTCAAAGTGCAAGGATTACAGGCTGAGCCATGGCGCCCGGCCACAAACAGATTTTAAAGTGCACAGTTTTGTGTGTGTGTGTGTGACACACACATGTGAAATACTGATATGACTTCAATTTTCTCAGCAGCATTTGTGTTAATCTTTACTTAGACCCTGGTCCGTCAATATGTCATCGTCCATTTATACAGCTGAAGCATTCAAATAAATGCCATATTGAAAAATACTGAAGCCGGGCTCGGTGGCTCAGCCTGTAATCCCGCGCCTTTGGGAGGCTGAGGTGAGTGGATTGCCTGAGCCCGCGGGTTCGAGACCCACCTGGGCAGGTGAGACCTCATCTCTACAATAAATCAAAAAAATTAGCCAGGCGTGGTAGCATGTGCCTGTAGTTCCAGCTACTTGGAAGGCTGAGGCGGAAGGATCGCCAGAGCCCAGCAGGTCGAGGCTGCGGTGGCCGGAAGCGGCCACTGCACTCCAGTCTGGGCGATAGTGAGACTCCAACTCAAAAAAAAAAAAGAAAAAGAAAAATACTGATGTAAGACTCTTTTTCTTAGAAACCGAACCCTTTAATTCAGTGTATTCCCCCTGGTTATTATGAGACCGCTCAGGGATTCATATAACTCCAGTAGCTTTTGAGCTAGTTCTAAATATGTTTATGTGAGATTGCATGTGGAGTCTCACGTTGTAAAAGTCTACATTTTACAAATGCTGTATTTAGTGTTTATCCAACAGTTATTTAAAATATGTTATGCATGGAGATAAGACTATAATATATCACAGGTGTTATTCTACCACCACCAGAGGAGTTTCCAAAGAAATTGTTGTTTTTCTATAATACTGTTCCTGAAACCACTCAAACATAGCCATTTCTTCATTGATTTCTTGTTAAAAGCAAAAGTAATAACAAGGTACAGGCTTTTTTTTCCTGCTTAAATTTTAGAATGCTCCTAGGAATGGCATTTAATATTTCTGTAGTTACCTGACAAAACTGATCATTTTTAGATCAGAGCTACCTCTGGCTTGGCATGTCTGCTTCTCTTCTTTTGAAAGCCATATGCTGCACATTAAGTTGTTTCACCTTGAACATGAGGCTCAATAAGCTATTCTTTTTTAAGAACATTAAGAGGTGCTTAAGCTTCTTGTCTGAAGGTTTGGTCGGGAGCCCTTGTTTGAAAGGAAGATGTGCAAGTAGCAAATAGTATTCTCTATTTAGAAGATGACCAAAGGATTTGTTAGCATAATCTCAAATTTCATCAAAAATGTTAGGTTGTATCCGTGATAAACCCTGAACTAACTAAATTTTGGTTTTGTTCAGAAAGTAACTTCAGATTCACTTGGGCTCACCCATTTCTGTGGAATTAAATGCCATTTAGATACTTGTGACTCCACTATGTATTCCTCTGGTCTAGACCTCTCTTCCTTGTCCCAGACTGTCCCGTCCAACGGCCTGCTCAGCATAGCCACATGGATCTTTCCATACCCTCTCAATCATGTCCAAAACAGCACTCTTGATTCTCCCCTCCAGGTCTGGCCACCATCTCAGTAAGTGACAGTACCCATCATCCAGTTAAACCCAGATGGAGAAGATAACTTCGACTCCTTCCTTCACCCCCTCAGCAATACATTTTTTTCCCATGTAACTTCCAAGATATACCTCACATATATCTACAGCTTTTCTATACATTTCCCAAGCTAAACCAGCATCTTTCTTATCTGGACTGTGATGGGGTCCTCTGGTGTAGGCTCCATATTTCTGTACCCTCCAGTTCATTCTCCATATAACTTGTCAGGCCTCTGATGGCTTTTTTAGAATTTCAAAAAACTTACCATAGGTTGTATATGAAGCCTTATGTAATTTGGTCCTGCTCTAATCATGACATTGAACAAGGTGGATTCCATTGGTATTTTGCCTTTCCCTGGTATGTTTCTTTTTTTTTTGAGTTGGAGTCTCACTCTGTGGCCCAGACTGGAGTGTAGTGGCCGCTTCCGGCCACCGCAGCCTCGCCTGCTGGGCTCCTGCAATCCTTCCACCTCAGCCTTCCGAGTAGCTGGAATTACAGTCATGCGCCACCACGCCCGGCTGATTTTTTGATTTATTGTAGAGATGAGGTCTCGCTGCCCAGGCAGGTCTCGAACCCGCGGGCTCAGGCAATCCACTCACCTCAGCCTCCCAAAGGCGCGGGATGACAGGCTGAGCCACTGAGCCCGGCTTTCCCTGGTATGTTTCATTGTATAGTATGTGTCATTTGAACCCCTCTTTATAAGATAGTAGGTATGATTTTCTTTTTTTTTTTTTTTTTTCTTCTTTTTCTTGAGTTGGAGTCTCACTCTGTCACCCAGACCTGCTGGGCTCCGGTGATCCTTCCGCCTCAGCCTTCCAAGTAGCTGGAATTACAGTCACATGCTACCATGTCTGGCTAATTTTTTGATTTATTATAGAGATGAGGTCTTGTGGGTCTCGAACCCGTGGGCTCAGGCAATCCACTCACCTCAGCCTCCCAAAGCGCGGGATTTGGGAGGATTACAGGCTGAGCCGCCGAGCCCGGCAGGTATGATTTTCAAGTACTAATTTTGTGTATAGCTTCTGAAATAGTCAATAATACCTCTGTTTGCCCCAGTATCATGGTTTTTACTAACTTTACATGTACTCTGTATACTTTCATGTATGTCTGTTTATTTTTTCTTTGAGTATAGAACAAAGAAGAAATCTTGCAGAGATACAATGATCTGCTTTTGCTTTTTTTCCCAGCTGGCCAGAGTGAGGGAAAAAGTGAAGGATGTGCCTGCCCTTGTGGCCGGATTTGATGAGATCTATGGGAAATTGCACATCAGTGGCCAGGTTACCACTTACACTTTGGATGCTCTGCTCTGCCACACCCCCCGGGACAAGAAATCCCACACGTTGTTGCTAAACAAGAGGACAGTCAGCCGCCGGACCTTCCAGCCACTCAGCCAGTCCCTCTTGGCTGAGTAACCCTCACTTGGATCCACTGCAGATCTGAGGGGCCTGCTTCCCGTGAGTCGTTGGCTTCCCTGAGGGCCATACCTCAAACTTCAGTGGACACTGTGCTAACTCTTGGTCTCCTCCCCAAGTTCCTGTGCTCACTGGTGGTATGCTGATCTGAGTTCGTAAGTTGCACTGCTGTGAAGACCTAAACACAAGCACAGAAAGCTCGGCTCCCTCAGAGAGGAGGCTTCCCCTGTGCGCCGCTGAGATCCCTGAGGGAACATGGCTGCCATCTCCAGTCCAGCTTCTGGTGCCACAGGAGAGCTCAGCAAGCTCCATCAGAAATGAATGTCATTGCAAGTGTGGTTGACTCTGACTGATTTTCAAGGGAGTCATTACTTGTCATTTATTCCCTTGCTGAATTTAGGAGGCCTGAACCCCAATTCTATCAGGTTAGAACATAGTCCAGGGTCTTCTCACTGATGTCATACATTTCCATAACTTGAAACAAGATACTTGAACTCTTATTTTTCCATCAAAACAATAGTTCCTATGTGTATTTGCATGTAGATTTGAAATGATTATTTGAGACTCAGTAGGGTCACATTTTCTCAAAAAATAAGAGAAATGAAAAGCTTCCTGAACAGACTTCTTGTGATTGTGCTTGTTTTATTTTCTCAGCGTGACAAACGAAACCAGAATTTAGCTTTCAGATAAGGAAAGCAAGTTTAAATGATTCCTGCTTTGGTCATGGGTAAGCCATGGGCTTTTCAAAATAAGTGTCAGTGAAAACCACATAGTACTTACTTTTCTATGTGGATCACAAATATTTGGTCCTATAGTTTATCTCATTTGTTAATGATTTGCTCTTTTCCTCTCAGATGCTTTTTCTCGCTTTTTTGTAAAAATAAATGTGTCATAAGAGCAGGTTGACGCTTCTTCATACTTAGGATGGTTTGAAACACAGCATCTGGTGAATTTTGTCATATCCGGTCACCAGTGTGCAGAAGATACACAGCGACCTTACCTCAGGTGTGCCTTTCGCATCTGCATGTCCAGAGGTGTGTTGAGGCCTCAGCAGCTGTCTGCCAAGACTGCTGCAGACTCCAGTGCTACTTCCAAAATTAAGACTGTTCACTTTATTGTTTTTCTAAGGCAGGGGTTATTTGTAGAATCAGAAATTTGAGACTTGGAGGGGTCTCCTGAATCTCCTAATCAGCTCCCTCATTTTTCAAGTTGAGAAAGTGACTTGTCCAGATGGGCATTCCTAGTTTGTGGTGAAGCTGAGACTAAAAACCCAGATTCCTGGTGTAGTATCCTGCCCTTTATGCCTCATTTTGTCTCTCCAGAGGGGAAAAAGGAGAACCTCTTAAGAGAATGCGAAGGGCTCCTACGACTTACTGTGTGGCCATGGGCGCATCTAGTTTCCCATCTGACAAATGGGGATAACAGTGCCAACCACATAGGCTTGGTGTGAGGATAAAATGAGACACTGAACGAAAAGCGAGAGGCAGTGCCTGGCGTGTAGTATGCGCTATATGTTTGCACCTACTCAAGGAGTTGTATAAACAAGTAAGGTCTTGCTCCTGCTCAGAAATACTGAAAGGGTTTCTTTTGCTTGTGCTCTGTGAGACATTAGACAGCCTCATTTAGAGAAGCAAATTCTCTTCCTTGATAGAATCTTAATTGCTTTTGTCTGTGTCTGGTGTTTTGTGCACACTCACAAAAGCATTCGGGTTGCTTTACCTTCAGTCTTAGAGGAAAATAGGGCATGCTTCCTGTTCCTCGGCTTATCTTTCATCTTCTCCAGCTTTTACAAAGAGCATTCAGATGGCTGTGATGCTCTTAGTGAACGTGACCCTGGTTGTTAGCCAACAGCCATTCATTAGCAACATTTTTTTTAAAGACTGTGACCCGTAAATGGCAGCTGCAACTTTCCCAATTCATTCTGCCCTGAGCAGACAGCCAGTGCTTGACTAACTGCAAAAACTGGATCATGTCACCTGTTCTGAAGCCTCAGTACAGAGGTAACTCATGTGTGTAATGTTTTCCTCAGAATAATAGATAACTCCAACATCTTTAAACAGAAATAAAAAGTGTTCAATATGGCAGACATGTTATTCTTTAAAGTGTGGTCATTCCTTTGAAAAAATGTTGTTCCTTTGTAGTCGGTAGTTTGCCTAGAGCATCTGCTTATCCTGTTGATGAGCATATTTGATTGCACAGACCATCTCACTTCTCAGTCGGTTATGTGCCTTGGTAAGTTGTTTTTGCTTATTGTGAATATCTATTGCTCCAGAACCCAAAACTCAGGAGGGTGAGTTCAGTACAGCTATGAAAAGGAGACAAAAAGGTATCTTATGTGATAACACAGACTGTGTTCTGGTTATCTACTGCCGTGTAAAAACACTCCAAGGCCGGGCTTGGTGGCTCAGCCTGTAATCCCAGTGCTTTGGGAGGCTGAGGTGAGTGTATTGCCTGAGCCCACGGGTTTGAGACCCGTCTGGGCAACTTGGCAAGACCTCATCTCTACAATAAATAAAAAATTAGCCAGGTGTGGTAGTGCACGCCTGTAGTTCCGGCTACTTGAAAGGCTGAGGTGGTGGAAGGATCACCGGAGCCCAGCAGGGTGAGGCTGTGGTGGCCAGGGGCAGCCACTGCACTCCAGTCTGGGCAACAGAGTGAGATTCCGACTCAAAAAAAAAAGCACTCCAAAACTTAGCAGCTTTAAGCAACACCAGTCATTTTATTACGATTTCTCATTACTCTAGGAACTGACTAAGCTCAGCCAGGCATTTCTCACTTAAGGCCTCATGCAATTACAGTCATCATCAGATTATGGGTGGGACTGGAGTCATCTCCAAGGCTTCCTCACTTAATATTTCAGACAACGGATGCTAAGACATCAGCTAGGGTTGTGGGTACACCATCTACATGCAGCTTCCTCTCAGCATGGTAACTGGATACCAAGAGTGAGTGGTTCAAGAGGACCAGGCAGAAACTACTGTTACCTCTTATGACCTAGTCTCAGAAGTCATAGCATCACTTCCACTAAAGTCATGAGTGCCCACCTAGATTCAAGGAGAAGCAGCTTATATATTCTATGTTTCAGTGCGAGAAATGTCGAATAATTTATGGGCCTGTTTTAAACTGTCACAGACAGTTTTTATCAACAAGCCCTTTAAACTGCTCTCCTTTTCCGTTACCACTTCCTAATTAAGGCCATCACTGTCAGCCATCCGTCCTTCAGCTACCCTCCATACCACAGCCAGAGTGAAGTTGTCAAAACAATCCTGTCCTTTCCCCTGTTTAGAGCCTTCTGAGGCTTCCTCCTGTCCTTGATAAAACGCAGCCTCTTTTGGTTTAAAAGACCCTTCCTAATCTGGCCCAGGTTTGTCTATCTCGCCCCGTTCCTCACCACTCCATCCCCCTTCTTCCCTCCTGGTTGAATGGCTAACTCTTACTCGTCTTCAGGTCACAGTTTAAAGTTTTTTCACCTGGGAAGGTCTTCTGCACCTGCGTCCCCCCTCAAGTCCTGGTTAGGTGAGCTCCCCTTGTGTCCCTGTACTGCACTTATCAAAGCATTCACCATACTCCTGCTACGGCCTGTTTTCTATTGTTCACTGGACTCAGGTGCCATGTCTGTTTGTTCTCCGCTATTGGCTGGGTGCCTGGCATGGTAGGGAGTGTATCAGAGGATTCGTACCTATTTAACTCACTAGCATATTTAATATGTAACAATGATGGTGATCATCTTGATCCCCCATGGACAGCTTTTTCTCTCCAATACCATCCACTCGGTGCCATGCCTGAATGTTTCTTTGCCCCCAAAACTCAAAAGTTAAAATCCTAACCCCCAAGCTGTTGATATTAGGAAATTTAACCTTTTGGAGGGAATTAGGTCATGAGGGTGGGGCCCTCATGAATGGAATTTGTGCCATTACAAATGAGGCCTTGTAGACCTTGGCCCCTTCCACCGAGTGAGGGGTGCAAAAAGGAGCTGTCAGTGAGTCAGAAAGCAGGCCCTCAGCAGACACCAAATGCTGGCACCTTTTCCTTGGATTTCCCAGCCACCAAACCCATGAGAAACACATCTCTATTATTTCTTAGCCATCTAGTTTATAGTATTTTTTTTATAGAAGCCCAAAGGAACTAAGACAGTTTCAAACCCTTCACATTTAGACCTGATTCCAAGTTTTGCGCAGCTCATTACCTGAAATGCCCTTGCTTTCTCTATCCATTCTGTTCTGCCCATTTTTCAAGGTCCAACCCATGTGTCACCTTTTCCATGAGGCATTCTCAAGCTGTTTAAGCCCACCTGGATTCTTCATTCACTTACTAAATCTACATTGAGCATCTGTAAAGGACAAGGCACTATGAAATGGCACAGGGAAAAGACAGACGAGACCCCTGTCCCGAAGCAGCACATTTTAGGCTGCCACACTGACCTCAAGGTCCTTGTGGCATAGTCATTTGCTCATTGTTACTATAGGTGGTACTCAGTAAAGAGTAATCAAAATCCTACTGAAGAGTAGACTTGGTTGTGAAATAGACTAATCCTGGGCCATTTTTGTTGACAGTTTTGTTGAGGATGACCCAAGAAATAAATGCAAACTTTTAACCAATCATAATGAATATTGTGGGAAAATTACAGTGAGGAGATATGGATTTACCTGTTACAAGTCAGGTAGGCAAAATTATAGGTGTCTCTATTTCTTTGCAATGAACTAAATTTCTTATGAACATCGTGGGAAACTTGACCTTGATTGAAGGATATTTTAGACTTTGATTTCTTTGAGGTAAACGTTTGATCTTTTTGTATGTCTTCCTCCTCTCTCTTTTTATGGCCAGGATGATAGCTTAGCGTATGGCCATGGCTCTCAAACTTTAACACGCATCAGACTCACCTGCAGAGCTTGTTAAAATACAGATTGCTGGGCCCCACCTCCAGAGTTTCTTATTCTTTATGTCTGAGGTAGGGCCCAAGAATTTGCATTACTAATAAATTCTCAGATGATGAGAACAACTGGTATAAGAGAAAGCTTGTGTCTCTCCATGTTGATGGGAGGCGTGGGCTTCGTTCTCTGGGTCCTCTCTGGTCTCAGTTGTGAGAAGGGGAAGAGTGGGAAGTTCAGCCTTGCCCACAGACTCCTGAGCGAATATCTGCTGAAGCAACATTGGCCCCAGCAGGCCTTTGAGAGGGTCACACTGGCACCTGTGGCTGAGCTCTGCAGCCTCTGCCATCTGCCCTACCCATAAGTACTCTCACTCTGCTGTTGCCTCGTGATGACCCCACACCCGCCACTAAATTCACTGAATCAGGAGTCCTGGGGCATCAGGACTTAAAGACAATGAAAAACATATCCATTTATTGTTTTCAAATATATATCAGCAAAGAAGCCAGTGTAAACTAAGACAACATGCAGCAAAACTACATAGGACTTGACTACAATGGCCCACAATTCAAAGTGACTCCTATCTACAAATTCGACTCAGGGAAATTAAACTTGATAGATAAACTAGCCATAAATTACAATGGCAAAAGCTATGATCAGTAAAATTTGATATGCATAAGAGACTGTGTGGTGAACCAAATCTTTGGAAAATTGAAGCCAGGGAAATGATTGCAGAAAAGTGGAAGTGAAATGGTATTTTTTTTTTTTAAAGTGGTTTGTTTAATTGCTTGCATAGAAAATGAATCAAGGAATTAAATTGGCTTAATGGCATTAGCTCAAAAAGTATCTTCTCAGCAAAAATCGATGGATGTTGGTGTAATTCTGATGGAAACAGTTTTTAATTGCTAGCAGGGAGTCAAAACAAGGAGGTTTTTTTTGAGTTGGAGTCTCCCTCTGTCACCCAGGCTGGAGGGCAGTGGCACGCTCCCGGCCACCGCAACCTTGACCCGCCGGGCTCCGACGATTCTTCCGCCTCAGCCTTCCAAGGAGCCGGAACTACAGGCTAATTTTTGATTTGTTGTAGAGACGAGGTCTCGCCAAGTTGCCCGGGCGGGTCTCAACCTGCAGGTTCAGGCAATCCACTCACCTCAGCCTCCCAAAGCACGGGATGACAGGCTGAGCCACCGTGCCTGACTTCAAGGAGGTTTTTAAAAATGCCTTCTTTCTCGTGGCGCTTGCCTTCTGCAAGAGGAGCCGACAAGGAAGGGACAGTGCGGCAGATGAGCAGGTGATTACAGCTGGGACAAGCGCCAACTCCAGGCTCACCCTCATATCGCTCTGTGGCATATATAGTAAATGGCACGCGTGTACGTGTTGTGTGTATGTATATACACGCGTATGGAAGAGGAGGGCCTTCTCTGGTCTTTTGTGCTACCAGTTGTCTGCGCACTCATCTTAACACTTACAGGACATTGTTGTTACAGAACTCTGTCTCCCTAATTATATCTAGTCTTTCTCCTGAAGGACCAAGTATTCCACATTTGTTTTATGTGACCCCTGCAGTGCCTATGTAGCATGTTATATAATTGTTACGGTCCATGTAACATTCGGCTGCTAACCCTCGACACCAATAAATCGAGAGGCAGAAAACGGGTAGAAAGAAGTTCATTTCTGAATTCGAATCCAGGGAGTGGAACCTGGTACCTGGCCTTTCTAAAATGGTTCTGCTCACCCCACAAGTTTTACAGGTCGCTTTGCTAAGTTCAGGGCTGTTATATTGATACATGACTAGCAGAGCACTGTAATCTCTGAGTTCCAGCCACGTTTTGTCAATAATAACGTTTGTGGTCCACATTTCCAGGCACCAGTTACCAGAGGTATCTCACAGTTTCTTACAGGTAACACCAGGCAGAGGTGTTGGTTAAGCTTGTCATAGAGTTAAAGGAGTTAACAAGGCCTAAGACATCATACAATACTACATGTTGTTATACGTGAAAGTTACACAAATCACAAGACTTAAGATTACATTGATACAAAAGTCATACATGTGACAAGACTCATGATTACCTCGATACTCTTTATTCAAACCTATGACCACTAAGAAGAGGGAGTAAATGAGGAATTACGTCTCTCAGTTAACTGGGCACAGTCTCCAAGGAAATTAAGGATTCTTTGAAGTTGCTGGGAGTGCATACAACATAAGGGGAGCTGCACCCTTTGTGATCTCTCAGGAATGTGGGCAGGTGCGGGAGCGCTTGAACGCCCGCCACGCCCTTCTCTAGGGGCTGTGGCGATATGGACGGACAACAGTGGGTCTCCATATCAAAATGGGTCCTTAATATTTTTGAAAGAGTGATGTCATTAATAGCAGATTTTGGTTACTATGTGCAGTCGGCCACAACATACTCTTAAGTACTTCACTGCTTTCTCATGGACTGGCTGCTGTTTCTATCCCAGCTTCCCATACGACCGAGTCACGACGGAGAAAGTGGACCGACTTGCCTGTGCAGGGCCCTGGGTTGACAGGTGCCTTCATGCCCTGGACCAGAGCCCCTCGGTCTGGCAGTGCGGCACACGTGGGCGTTTCCCCCAGTCCTTCTAGGCACTCAGCAAATCCAAGAAAGAGTGACTTGGGGAGTGGGAAGGAGAGCGGGCGAGGGGCACAAGCGTTCCAGTGACTTTCCAGCTGCTGACGAGAGAGCCGAATAGCTGCTGAACTGCCCACTTGCCTGCCTGGCCTCGCTGACCTTCCTCCAAAGGCTGTGCCCGCCGAGGGCCTCAGAGGCAGCCTGCCCACGGCCGTTAAAGACGGGAGGTGGAAAGAAAGCCCAGAGGGAAGGGAAAGAACCCCACGCTTGCCTGCGGATCACTGCCCTGCAGCTGACACGCTCCAAAGCTGACTGCTTCAGGATAGGAGAGGGAGGCGGCCTTTAATCGGGCTGAGAGAGGGACAGCCAGAGGCTGAGTTGGACTGCGAGGCATCGGGGTCTGTGAACCGCGGGCCTGCCTGGACGTGCACTGTCGGATTAGAGTGACACTTTGCAAACAGCTTGTCTTCCCTGAGTCCTTCTACCTGCCCCAAGTCAGGCCAAGCTGCTCACCCAAAAGAACACAGCATCACCCTGTGTCTTAGTCCCCCAAGTCTCGCTAACTCCCAGACAGCAAGATCATCCGAACAAAGGAAGGCAGAACCCCGGTGAAGTGACTCCCGTACAACCCAGTGTGGTTTTGAGTTCATGAATGCGAGTCACATTCCTGGCAGCTAAGCCGGAGAACCCAGGGAGACACATTAGGTAGCCATGAAGGTGCAAGAGGATTAAGCTGACCTTCAGTTTTATAGCTGGAAACTACTGAATTGATGTCACGGAGGGTGAGTATGTTCTGGTTGTAACTGGCAGCAAGATGGCTGCACGCACCATGAGCCCTTTGGGCCAAAAAGTTTGTCTCTCTACATAAAACTCTAGAGGGCAGAGGAAATGTCATTTCCAAATTAGGTTAGCATAATCGATTTGAGACACGTTGGTGCTCGGTGATTGGGAATTCAACAACAATTACAGGGCTATAACAAACTAGGGCTCATAAAATTTTAAAAATGATAGAAAAACATAGCTAATATATAATAAGACTTGCCCTTTGTCAGGTCCTGGGCAAAGTACTATGTGTACATTATCTCATTTAATCCTCAGGAAAGTTCATAAAGTGAGATTACCTCATTTTACAGATGAAGAAACTGAAGCTCAGAGAGGTTTAGTTACTTGCCCATGGATACAACACTAGGAAGTAGCAAGCCACTGTATTTGAACCTGGGAAGTCTGATAGCAGAGGTCATGTTTCTAACTCCATCTTTGTATTGCCTGCCCAATTGGTGCCGCGTGTGCGTGTGCGTGTGTGTGTGTGTGTGTGTGTGTGTGTGTGTGTGTGTGTTCTCAATAATCCCTGGCCAACTTCATGCTTTGCTCTATCACTTGTATGCAGCTGAAGAATTTAGAATAGACAGCAGAGGGCGTCCAGAGTCATCATTTTTAAAACGTGCTAGTTTTCGAAAGTATCCGTTTCTGGAATTCAGAGAGAACCGACGTCTCCATAGCAAGCTAGATAAGAAAAAATAGCCAGAGATAGACTCTAGGGGAGATATAGAATATTTCCTTTACTCAGGTTAGGAATTATTCATTGTCAAAAGACTACTTTTAGAAGAGAGAAAACAGTAAAGCTGATCCTTTACAGAAAGTATATTAATACAAGTATAATGCCGTGTGCACAAGTGTGCGTGCGCACACACACATACATATGTTTCATGAGAAAATATTCACCTGATTTCTTGTGAAAGAAAAAAGATGGCCATTTGTCTCATTTGACCATTAAGAAGGAAAACAAAACCCACACTGAACTGTTTGCCTTTATTTACTAAAACCACATTAGTGTGTGAGAGAAATGAAAAGGAATTAGGGGCCAGGCTTGGTGGCTCAGCCTGTCATCCCAGCACCTAGGGAGCCCGAGGTGAGTGGATTGCCTGAGCCATGGGTTCGAGACCCGCCCAGGCAATTGGCAAGACCTCATCTCTACAATAAATCAAAAATTAAGCCGGGCGTGGTAGCACACACCTGCAGTTCTGGCTCCTTGGAAGGCTGAGGCGGAAGGATCGCCGGAGCCCAGCGGGTCGAGGCTGCGGTGGCCGGGAGCGGCCACTGCACTCCAAGTCTGGGTGACAGAGTGAGACTCTGACTCAAAAAGAAAAAGAGAAAGAAAAGGAATTAGGATCTTAGTTATTCTAATCATCTTTCTACCTTTTGAAATTCATCAGATGACAGCCAACCTATCTATCTCTTCCTGCCATCAGCAGGAACATACTAACTCTTGGAGCTCTCTCCACTGAAGTGAGGGAAATTTTGGTATACTGGCATATTTATCACTGCCCATTCTAAGACTAGGTCAAAGATCGCGTTTCCATCATCATGAACCTTCGATATATATTGAGACTCCAACAGAGTATTGACTGTAATGGGGCTGGGATTGGGGTTTTGATTAAAAAGAGAAAAAATCCCCGATGGAGACCAGAGCTGGGAAGAGGGAATGGGCAGACGCCCTTGTTCAAGACGATTTGCTCAGTAAACCTACTCTTGAGGCCCGCCAAAAGTCCCAGGAGGAGACTCTAGTGCAACTGGGCATCCCACAACAACCAATAGGGTGAAAGAAATCAACCGAGGTCCGCTTTAAATGTGGCCATGGAGTCAGTATGACTGAGCCACACCAGCTCAGGGATAAAGGCACTAAAAAAAAGTCTGGGCAACCCTATCATCGACCGGGCTCGGTGGCACAGCCTGTAATCCCAGCACTTTGGGAGGCTGAGGTGAATGGATTGGCTGAGCCCGCTGGTTCGAGACCCACCCAGGCAACTTGGCAAGACCTCATCTCTACAATAAATCAAAAATTAGCCAGGCATGGTAGCGTGTGCCCGTAGTCCAACTACATGGAAGGCTGAAGCGGAAGGATCGCCAGAGCCCAGCAGGTTGAGGCTGCGGTGGCCGGGAGCGGCCACTGCACTCCAGTCTGGGCGACAGTGAGACTCCAACTCAGAAAAAAACCCCTATCATCGATGGGATTCCTTACATACTTTCTATGACTTATTTATAAAATGGAAAGAAAAAAACGCTTGGATGGCCATTTGGTCCAATGCCTCTGGGAGTCTTGAGCAGAGTGGCCAGAACTAGGTTTCTCTTGACACACTGTGTTAAACAGGCTTTTATCTCATTTGGGTGTCTGAGGCAGAGGGAGGGCCACGGTAAGGTATGTTTCACTGCATTATTGCACAGAGAGGAGGGAATGTCACCAAGGAACAATAACCACTTTTCAAGTAAAAAGTCACTAGTGTGATACTCACTCCTGCAGGCTCTGTATTGACAAGGTGGATAGCAGGGCAGATAATCAGTGAACAAATGGGTGTGAATCACAGCTCTGGGCTCCTATGCCCCCAGCATTCTACACTCTGTGCTACATTTGAGTCAAAATATTGAACTCAGCGGGCCACGGATCTGGCTCAAAGGCATGCGTCTATCACCCATAGACATTGGAGTCTATTTTCAAAAATTTCATTTTCTTCCCTAAATGATCTCAATTCCATATTTCACTTTGCAAGTGTAGACATGACTTTTAAGTTTTGATTATTTAACTTTAGTGACATTTTCTTATGTGCAAAACACCCAGATAGATGCAGCTTAAGGGATAAAGCCAACCCGCACACAGCTGAGCCCAAGGAGCGGATCTTTTACTCCGCCGAAAAGACTCTGAGACAAACAGGTGCTCCTCGACCCTATGTCTTTGAGCTGAAGTGTTGGCAGGCAAGCTGGACCAGAGTGGCTGTGCACAATTTTGCCTTCAGTTCACATTTCAACAAAGTCGTGTCTTGTGCTTTTGTTTCTCCTTGAATCCTACTTCCTCTTTCTTCTTTCTCTGTTCTTCTATTTTGTGTCTTCCCCATCATTTTGATAATGCTTCTCCCTTTGAAAAAAAATATTTTAGGTCCCCTTTTCGGGTTCTTTTGTGACGGAGTTTGGCTTCCTGTGTTCTCACTCTTTCACTCCCTGACTCAGAGTAGGGGCTGCTTTACTGGAACTGGGGCGAAAACAGAAGCTTATGTCCGGTCCTGTTCTCTCCCCAACATAAGACTTATTTCAGGGGAGAAGATCTGTGTAGGCTAAGTTGAGAAAGGCAGGCAACAAGCCTCAAAACCATTTTCCTCCCCAGCTGCCTTTGGGCTGTGTCCTGTGGAAAGGTAACAAGGCCACTCGCAGCCACCCATTGGTTCCCCAAATACGTTCTGCATGTTTGGCATGGGGCACAGCCTTCGACATGTGTGAAGTCCCTCAAAGGAAAGCATAGGCAAGATTCACCTACTAACACTGTCTTCTACTACAACCCAAGGTAGGCTTTCGCTGTCCCAGTTTGTTCAACAGAGAATATTAGCCAGCATCCATTTTTTCTGGAAAACAGAGAGGACAGATTAAAAACAGAAAAATGTTTTTGTCAGTTCAACGTTCCCAGGCTTGATATTTTAATACCTCCTAGCAACAAACCTCAGGTGTAGGTTTGTTTATTTATTTATTTTTTGAGCCGGAGTCTCACTCCGTCGCCCAGGCTAGAGTGCAGTAGCATGCTCACAGCCACCCCAGCATCAACTTGCTGGGGTCCGGCGATCCTTCTGCCTCAGCTTTCCAAGTAGCCGGAGCTATAGGCGTGCACTACCATGCCTGGCAATTTTTTAAAAAAGATTTATTTATTGTAAAGACAAGGTCTAGCCAAGTTGCCCGGGCTGGTGTCAAACCTGCGGGCTCAGGCAATCCACTTGCCTCAGCCTCCCAAAGTGCTGGGATTACAGGCTGAGCCACCAAGCCTGGCCCAGATGTAGGTTTAAAGCCCAACTCTGGGACTATACCCCTCATCCTGTACTTACAGCTGGGAAAATGCTGACAACCACACAATTAATCATATGATACCATCACTTTCATCTTTATTGCTTTGAGTTGAAGCAGCCACACTGCATTTGTTTGTAGCAATCAGGGAAGGAAAATATTCATTTTCAAGTTAATCCCATTCACTCATTCTTAGAATCGACAAATAAATAGAAAATGCTCAATCAAACCTCTGGGTGAGAAGTTGAAGACTGTATGTGTGTGAAATTAGGGGAAACTCTTCGGCCAATTAAGACAACCATGGCGGGAGAGTGAGCCACCGTGCTCATGATAACTCAGTGGCCAACGTGTCCAGGCAAAGGCCACACTGTCTGGAAAGCAGTGTTGTAGCCCTGGTGTCAAAACCTCCAAAAGCACGTCAGAGGAGTGAAAGCTGTCCGGCCTGACAAGCTTGCCTCGTGTTATTTTAGAAGTCCTGTAGTCCACCATGACTGGTATTGAGTGGTGACCATGAAAATGCCTTTTGTTATTCACCTCTGGCTATCACAGTCTTTGTCCAAAATAATAAGTAGAAGGAGAAAAAACCAACTAACAAATAAAGAGCTCACAACTGCACTGGGTCCAGTGAGTGCCAACAGAACCACATCAAGTTGCTGAAGAAATTCACCCCAGTGAAAACCGCAACCCAGCAGCGAATCTCAAGTCTCTGTTTCACATTTCCCACTGTCACTAGCTACAGGGGCCCTAATGTTGAGAAATTTAACCTGCGACATGGCTTTCCGAGCAACCTGCAGTTAACAAAGAATAGGAAATGAAAACTCTCATTATGACCACAAAGTTCCTTTCATGCCAGTTTCCATACCCTAGAAAGATGCACTTGCTACGTGCTGTCTGCCCTGATTCTTCGTCCACACCGATTTGCAGTACCTCAGGATGAAGAAGGGAGGTGCTGGCCCAGGTAGTGAGAGGTTTCAGGAGTTGATTGAGAGGAAAAGGAAGGAGTGCCCCTCAGATTAAATGCCTCTCATCTGCCCTGAACACTGAGCTGGAACCCCAAAAGCCACTGCCTACTGATGATCATTTGCATACCAAATATATCAAAGTCCTAAAAAGCCTCAAGAAGATCAACTTGTTGAAGTAACTCAGAACTATTTAAGGCCAAGGATCCTGACGTAAAGCCGTGAAAGGGCATTTGGCAGAGGGAGGGAAGTAGAGGTCATGGTCCAAGGCTGCTGCTTCCTATAGGAAAAGGAACCCTTTATGAATTCACCCAAACCCACTGTGTGGATTAGTGGAGGCTGTGAAAAGTGACCTGATCCCTTCTATTTGATGGTGAAAACTTGGAACGTGACATTTCCTCCCTCAAAACCTCCAAGGGCTTCCACAACACTGAGAATCAGCTCCAAGTCCACATGCTGACGTGACCTGGTCTCATGACCTTCCCGGTCTCGGCTCTCCACACACCTCCTTTACTTGCATTACTCCTGCATCCTAGTCTTCCTACTGTTCCTTGAAGACCCCAGCACATTCCTGCTCCAGGACCTTTGTACCTGCTGTTCCCTGTGGCTTGATCCTTCACTTCATTCAAGTGTCTGATTAAATGTCATCTCCTCAGAGAGGACTTGCCTGACCTCCTAGTCTAAATGGCACTTCTTCTACCCTCTAACCCTTATCCTGCCTTTAAAAAATAGAGCTCACTACTTAAATTTTCTATTTATTTGTCAATTATCTGTCTTCTCTCCAGGAGAGAAGTTAGCAAACTACAGACTGAGGTCCAAATCGCACACACTGCCTGTTTTTGTACATAAAGTTTTCATTGGGATACTGCCATTCTCTCTGTTTACATGTTGTCTTTGCTTTCACACGCAACTCGAGAGTTGCAAAAGAGACGACGTGGCCCAAAAAGCTGGACATATTTCTTATCTGGCCTTTTGTAGAGAAATTTTGCCAACCCCGGCTCTAGACTGAAAGCCTGTGAGGACAGGGACTTTGATCTTGCATTCACTCTTGTCTCTCCAGCACGGAATATTGCCTGGTACTCAGATACTCAATACCACCCTGATGCTGGTAGCACTCCCCTAGTCCAGACAACCAAAAATATCTCCAGATCGTGTCAAATGCCCGCTGAGGGGTAATATCACCCCCTATTGAGAGCCACTACGTATTAGACGGTGTTAGTAAAATAGGCTGGACAACTTGAGAGTGAAATATCTCAATAACTCGCAGATGCCTCACCGAGGGAGGGAGTTATTGGAAGCCTGAAGTGCTTGGACCTGCGCTTCTCTGAGCTTCTTGTTTTGTTTTTGAGGTAAGGCCTGTCTCTGTTGCCCATGCTGGAATGCAGTGGCACGATCATGGCTCACTGCAGCCTTGACCTCCTAGGCTCAGGCAATCCTTCTGCCTCAGCCTCCTGAGTAGCTGGGACTACAGACCCACGCTGCCTACACCTGGCTAATTTAAAAATGATTTTTTGTAGAGATGAGGTCTCATGATATTGCCCAGGCTAGTCTCGAACTCCTAGGCTCAGCCAATCTTCCCACTTGGCCTCCCAAAGTGCTGGGATTACAGGTGTGAGTCTCTGCGCCCTGTCTTTTCTGGAATTCTTTTGCTCCTAAATAAAAAATGCTGGTTCCTGTTCATCTCCAGATGATCACGCAACATGATGACAAGTAACCAATGAATGTGAAGACTAGACTTTAGCTTCCTCACTTGGTCACTCAAGTGCCATTCTTCCCAGAACGCATGGGGTCTGTGCTATACTTAAAAATGCTATGTTCAATATGCATTGAGACAATAGAATTCTACTAAGCAATTAAAAAAAGAACTAGTTATTGATAAATGAACCACACAGACGAATCTCAAAGGTATGATGCTGAGGAAAAGGAAGCAGTCTCGAAAGTTACATACTGTCTGATTCCATCTATATGACTTTCTGGAAAAGGCAAAGCTATAGTGAGAACAGAAATGGTTTAGTAGCTGCAAAAGATTGGGTGGTGGCGAGGGTGCCCACAGGGGGCAGCACGAGTGTTTCTTGGGGTGTTGGAACTGTTACGCATCCTGACTGTGGTGGTGGTTCCATGAACCCATACATGCATTAAAACTCATAAAAACACCCCCCCCCCAAAAAAAACGGGTTTTTGTTAGGGTGAGGGTGGATGGAGAGGCTCAGCACCACTGGAGCTGGCAAGCCGGAGGTGCGTGCTGGCAACCCAGAGATCCGAGTAAATGCAAAGAATTGCAATACACAAAGAAGTTAAGAAAAAGAAAAGTTTATTTAAAAGTAGGTTAGAGAGAGAAAAGGGAGAAAGAAGATTCACCTCCCCAAGGTGGGAGAGGGGGCCAAAGCCAGGAAGCATGGCGACGGCCATAGCTCAAAGAGCACATGGCCACGCCAGAGTCTAGCAAGGCAATGGCCGCTGGTTGCTTGGTCCTTTTAACCATTCCCCTTGATAGGGGAAGATCATTAAGGTGATTGGGTGGTGGTCTGCTTCCCACGTCATCACAAAGGGGCAGGCAAGCGCAGGTATTGGCATCAGGTGATGGACAGCAGGTAGATGAGTGGATTAGTCACATGATTGCTGCCATGGTGGGGCTTATTCGAGTGGCATAGGTCACAGAGGGCTGATTAGGTTAACCCTGGGCGGAGGAGGATTCCTGCAAGAGACTTGTTAGACATTTGCAACCCACAAATTCCTTGACCAAAGGTGGGATGGTTGTATTATTTTTATGACTTTGGTCAGCCAAAGGGTGACCTTTGCTCTTCAGCCTTGACAAGGAACCTAAAAGTTTACTAGAGATTATTATGCTAAACCATGAATGGTTGGGTTGTCCTGGTCTTGCACCTGAAGGAGATTTGCTGAAGGGGGTTGGGATGGGATAGGTTGCTTGTTCTGCAGTAGAATGAATGCTTTCTGTTGGTTATGCTGAGGCAAAAAGACTCGACCAAGAATACGCTGAGTTTCTTTTAGGTTTCTACAGGTACCTTTCAGTGCTCGTGTTTGTTCATGAAAAAGCAAAACGAGTAGTCCCTGAGAAATATGATGGGCTTTCAACACTTCCCTGTCTTCTTCTAAACACAATAAGGCATTTAAAGCCACCTTGTTTCAGCGCACCAGGCCACAAGACCCTGACCATTCGTGGTCACGGGAACGCTCAAGGGAACAGGAGAAAGTCGATATTCTGGAACTGCCTGAAGAGCTTCAGCTTCCTTGCTTTTGTTCCTCTTTCTCTTTCCACAGAACAAGGTGATTGATCTTCATTTCTCAGTCCAGGGTTACCAGATTTCACCCCCAGAATCATCTGGGCCTTCTCGTCCAGAAGAGAGATGGTGGTTTTAGAACTTGACGGAGACGGGGGCAGATTTGCCGGTGCGCCTGGAGGTGTACACAGGTCACAACATTGGGTCCGAGGTTTTTGTGTTGGTGGAAAGGGCTCGCGGGAGTGAGAAAGGGGGAGCTTGAAAGAGTGGGGGGTCCGCTTTCCAAGGCTCCGGGTAAGCCAAGGAAAAGTGCGAGATGAAATAAAAGTGACTGGACTCCTTGGAGGTTGATATCCTGTGTATATTATTCATATGAATAATCCCACCAGCTTCGCATGAGTATGAAATGACTGATCACTTAAAACATCCAGCTGTTCACCTGTGCAGTGAGGATGAGGGCCCCGGGTGGACGGGAAGGTGATGGTGACCTCCACCCGGAATTGTGCCCGTGCATCTAGTTGAGGATACGATTATTTAGCATCCCTCTCTTTTCTTAAGGAACTGTAGGAGGTGGTTCACATGTACATAAAAGTACTGTTCGTAGGAATAATATTGCTCATTTGCTGCTGCAGTTATAATAAGTCACAGCATTACTGCATCCAAAAAAGGTGCTGGACTTCTTAGAGAATAGAATTCCTGGCAACTGTAAGAATCAGAAAGTGTCATCCACCTGGTATTTGTCCTGAAACATCTACAGGAAATATAGATCATGCCACAACTACAGACATTACTCTTCTTTCTCTTTTCTCCCGTCATTCAACTTTTTCAGCAATGTGATTTTAGATGGACACCTGAAGCACCTCAAAAGCTTCTCAGAGGGAGCCTAGTACACCAAACGTCCTCAGAAGCTATTGGTCCTTTCCCCTTGGCTAAATGTAGCTGGAAATGGGATAAAAATGACAACCTTCTGTGTCTGCACGATGAAGGCAGAAAGGGGTGGTGGATGCCAGAAACGTGTTGCAGAGCTCACGACTTCAGATCACCTGAAAGGAAAGCTTTGTCTGAACTTTTCAGTAGCACTTTGCATCTTTAGTGTCATTTAATTCTCACAACTACACGCCCTGCCCCATCTCCACCATGATCCAAGGAAAGACTGCTTTACCCTCACTTGACAGAAATTAGAGCCAAAGCAGAGATAAGTTAAGAATTTTCCAGAGACAACACAGGGAAACAGGGTGTAAAAACGGAGTCTCCTAATTCTAGCCCCCATGGCTCTATACGAATGGCCGTATGGTGGCCATCTGGTTTCACCAAAAGCAGACCAAAATCTAGGAGGTAAAGATGAGAGATTCCTACAAGCTCTGCAGGAATCAGCTGGAACACCCCCTCCCACCCCGGGCTGGAAGACGGGGAGCATTTCCACCTGGGAACAGGCTTGACTCCTTAAGACTTCTCTAAGCACCATCCCTACAAGAAGGTTTTTCTGACCTATTACTACCCACAAAGAATTGACTATTCCCTCAGTTGAGCCTGATTATATCCTGATTATACCCTAAATACAGGGCCAACAGAGGCTGGCTGTGACTTGTATTCTCAGATTTTCACACAGTACCTGTCTTGTAGTAGGCACTTTAGTGCTTGTGTGCTGAATGAAAACATGACCGGGAATTTATTTCGTAGAGGTGCAAACCAAAGGCAAGCTGGGCATGAACAAAACCTTAAGTCATGTATCCTCTCTAGGGCTCAGTTTTCTCATCTGTAAAAACAGGGATAATAAGAAAACAATAACTCTAACGGGTTATTTTCTGTAAGGCGACTGGCAAGGGGCCTGTCTCACAGTAAGCTCACAATAGGTGGTAGCTATCTGTGGTAGAGAAACAGCCTCCAAGATGGGCCCCAATGACTCTTACCTCCTAGTATCCATGCTTTTGTATGGTCCCCTCCTTCGCTGAATAGGGCTGATCTATGTGACCAAAGGGATGTCGAAGAAATGTCAGCGTGTGACTTAGATGAGGTGATAAAAGTTATCAAAACCTTGCTCTCTCTTGGACCACTTCTGCAGTGAGCTAGACGCCATGTTGTGGGGACACTTAAGCAGCCCTATGGAGGAGTCCATGTAGTGAGGAACTAAACTTCTTGTGGGTGGCCAGCGTGAAGCCATCATCGACATGGGCGCATCATCTTGGAGACGGGCCCTCCGGTCCCAGTCAAGCTTTCAGATGACTGCAGTCCTGGGAGATATCATGACTGCAACTTCAGGAGAGACCTCCGGCCAGTTCAGCCACTCCTAAAATTCTGACTTCCAGTAACTGTATGAGATAAATGCTTATTGCCAATTTAAGTAGCTAAGTTTGGGGTTAACTTGTTACAGAGCAATAAACTAAAACACTATTATTGTAAGGGACCATGTAAGTAAAGAGATTCCTCCTACGTGGTCAGTCCTGGTTCTTGCCTGATCTCAGTTCAGGGGCTTCAGTGCAAGAAGCCTGGTTTGACCAAATTAGGACTTCCTCTTCCCCAAATCGAAAGAGGTAGCTAAGGTAGACATTCTCAGTAACTGAGGATCTTCAGATCCTCACCCGACCTGAGCAGGGTAAGAAGGTCTTCTTGGTGCAGTTTGCCACATTAGACAAGCTTTCAGAGAATATCATAGGACACTAAGTTTGATATTCTACTGTCATTTAGCTGTCAGGCCTGTAGGTCATCTCTCTCGCTGTAGTAGGACAATTCTGACCCCAAGAGCTCATCTCAGAGTCCGCTCTCTATCCCTCACCACCAACAGCTGGAAAAACATCCAGACTAATGCCTTGCTTGTGTCCACTTTCCCAAGCCTCTCACGTCACCAACCTTTATGGGAATGATTGTTACGGTCTGAGTAATGCTCGGCTGCTCCCCTTGATGCCGACAAATCAAAGGGGCAGGGAACTGGTAGAAAGAAGTTTATTTCTGAGTTCGAATCCAAGGAGCAGAGCCAGACTAGAGGTTTTTCTAAAATGGTTCTGCTCCCTCTCCGGGCTTTTGCAGTTCGCTTTTATAAGTCCAGAGTCGTTACTTCCTAGACATTAGTCACATGACCAGCAGAGCATCGTATAGAACTCGAGTTTCAGCCGCATTTATGGAAAGCGATATTTTTCGGTCCAGACTTTCTGGTGTCAGGTGTCAGAGGTAACTTATAGCTTTTTATCAGTTGGGCCAGGCAGAAGTGTTCATCAAGCTTGCCATAGAGTAAAGGGAGTTTACAAGGTCTAAGACATCATGCATTACGCAAAAGCTATACAATCACAAAACTTATGATTACATTGATACAAAAGTTATACAAATCACAAGGCTTACGATTACATTGATACTATGTTATTCAAACTGGTAACCACTCAGAAAAAGCAAGTAAATGGGGATTTGCATCTTTCCGTTGACTGGGTGTAGTCCATAAGGGAGTCAAGAATAACCTGAAGCAACTTAATGGGAATGTGTAGGAAATAAGGGGACTCTGGGTGATGCACTCAGGAGTGTGCAGGAATACTTGAACCCTTGCTATGCCCTTCTCTAGGGGCTGTGACAATACAGACGAACATTAGCGAGGCTCTGTATCACAGTGACACTTAAAAAGTAGGCAACATTTGACCACATGTTGAGAGAAACCCTTGTTTTTTCGGGCTCCGAAGGCCTTGGTGATAATCAAAGCTTGGATGATGGACACAGGTATTTGGCTGTGGGTTCCCGCCAGGTTGTGTTACTGTAACTCCAAACCCTCAAGTTCCTCTTTCCCCAGCGATTCCTGCTATCTCTCTAGAGTCTGGGCCACTGCTTCTGTGGTATTCCGTTTCTCAACAATTGCTTTCATTCTTTCCTGCTGTACCCAATTTTGGTCTCTGAGCTGTTCTTTTCCTGTCAAGACTAGAGGGCTTGGGCTCCAGCCCCACCCTACACAAATACGATTCTTTCAGATAACCTTAAATTGTCTGACTCAAGTTGAGGCAGGGTAGATAGCACAAGCTAGACACAGATAAGTTTCCTGTAGGCAGGTTTTAGGAAGCATTCAGACATGTAAAAATTTCATTTTACTACAGGCCAGGCTGGCAGCCTGCGCCACCCCTTGACGAATCAAAAGAAAACCCCATGAGATATAAGAATAGGACAGACAGCGCAACCTTTCAGTTCATAGTTTGGCATAATAATCACTAAGAATCTTTCAGATTTCCTAAGGCAGAAGGCTGAATACCACCCCTTAACTAACTAAAGCCATAGAAATGATAATAAGACCACCTTTTAGCTCATGAACTTATGAATTGGAAATGTCTGGCTGTTCTCCTGCAAAGACAATGAGGTCAGGAAAAGACCACCCCTCCCTTCAGAAGCAGAGAGACATCAATCTCCAGAGTGGAGGTTACCTGGGCTGCACCCTCTTTAGCATATCAATCATTGTGAAGGTATATCAGGTTTATTTTAAAAAGCAAAAGGCATGGTTTCTGTCACCCATGCCAGCTCTGGCATGTCTCTCTTTCTCTCCTCTCTTCTTTCTCTAATAAATTTTGTTTTGAAATTTGCTGGCCACTCTAAAATTTATTTGAGGGATGAGCTGTAGAATCCAAAAGTTTTGCATTGCACCCCACCCGGCATCAAAGTGACCACAGATTTTTAAGGCCCCCTGAGACAGCCTTTCTGTAGAAATATACAAGTTTCCTGGGCAGAAAGTCACAGCTCCTCGTTGTATTCAAAAGTATCCCTTGATATAAAAAATGAGTGTCTCAATATGGGAAATATGAACCACGCCCTTCTTCACCTCAGTGAGAGAATTCCCTGCCTCCTCAGGGTACCCTTTCCTTCTGAGAGGGTGACACAGACCTAGTCCTCTCTTTTCAAAAACCCCAAAGTTCCCACTATTTTGTTCTGGGAGCTTAATCACCAAGAGTCATCAAATTACAGCTGGTTTGTCCTGGCTTCCTAAATTTTCAGAGGTGCAAAAATATAGATGAGATCCCACCATGATTTTCTTGGATTCGAACTAGATACCAAACTGTGCACAAAACTGGCCTCGACCAACTAAATTCTGCTGCGTATTGCTATTTCTCCCAATTCCTACCTAAAACTCTATAACCCTTATGTCTCCCCAGTCCAGCTGTAATGGGACCAAGAGAGGGACATGATGAACCTAGTCCTCAGACAACTGCAAGGTGTTGATTTGAGGATCACGCCGCAGTCAGCCTTCACCCATGCCTGACAGCAAAGCCCCATGATGTGATCGCCAGAACTTGCTTTTACATCCACACAGTCATCTGAAAATGTGGCCGTTTTATTGAGTTCATGGGTGTAGTAAGCCTAACGACCTATGCTTTAAGCACTAAAGAATGCAGTGAGTTGATTTTAGCACTCAGCAGAGAAAGCACAGAGGAAAGAGAATAGCTCTTGGGGTCATTCAACGGAACATGAAATTTTGACGACTTACTTTTGCTTCAATGTAGATTGTTGCTGTTACAATACACTGTTTTTCTAACACTAAACTTTTAAGAAAAAATCATTCAAGTTCTCTCCAACCACAACATCTTACACATTGAGGGCAATCTATATAAAGGTTTTTTGGTTTTTTTTAATTGGTTGTATTAATAGTTCATTGGGTGGAGCATCACCAGTTTAACTTCTTTCTCTGCTTTTGTCAAAGCTGTAAGTGTGTCTTATTACCTAAAGTATGACAAGGGAGAGGTCCCAAATTTAGCCTGGGACAAAAAGAAAAGGCAGATCAGCCTGTCTCCATTTTTATCCACTGGGTTTCCAGTTATATAATTACTGACTCCCTTTGGGTTTAGGGGTTAAACGTTCTTTCAGTTTCCTGAAAGTGAAACTAAGTCAAAAATGGACTGAGACAGATCTCAATCGATTTAGATGTTTATTTTGCCAAGGTTGAGGATGTGTCCCATGGGAACGAAAACACACACACACACACACACACACACACACACGCACACACGCACACACACACAGAGCACACAGATCACGGCAGTGTCTGTGCCTTTTTCAAAAGTGGGTTTTAAGGACTTCAGTATTTATAGGGAAAAGAGTGAGCAGGACGGCAAGGAGGAAAAAGAAAAAACGGGGCAGAGAACAGACAGTGGGGCAAGCAGTGACATTCTTTTGAAGGCTTTGGTTAGGGCTCAGCGAATTTACATTTTACAAGCGGGAGGAAAAAAGAGGCAAAGGAACAGTCAATTGCACGTTCCTCTCACGTTCGGTAAGTCTACATTTCACATAAGATAAAGTAAACGTGGAAAGATAGAGCGGGAAGTCAGTCATGCATTCGTCTCGGGGTGGGCGGAGGGATAATGTCTAGGCTCGTCCTCCTCTTTTCCTCGGAAGGTCAATTGTTCATTGACATCGTCAGGGTGAGACCCTCCCGAACTCTGCTTTAGGGTTAGACGGCAGGAGGCATTCTGAAAGTTTGGGGGGCCCACACGGAACTTCCACGTGAGCAATCTGTGAGGGCGGCCATCTGGGGAGGTTTGTGGCCTTCTAGCCTTGCAGCTGTCTGGTTGGAAACAAAAGGAAGGCAGTGTTTTGTTTGTTTGTTTTTGTTTCTGCGTGCCTTGGTTCCCAAACTTAACCAGTTCTTTGGCTTGGTGAGTCTGGGGTCTCCAAATTCTGTTTGTTTGTTTTTCTTCACCTTTCTCACCAATAAAACTGACAAACTAACTCACCTCCAAACTTGATACTTAAGACAGAAACACACATTTCCGCGCTGCTACTGTTTATGTTACCGGCAGGCCCAAATTATATAAAGCTGGAAAAGGCAGGGAAGAAAATCACATTTGCTGATTTTTACTCCTCCCCAGGCAGATCCACAAGTACCTTAGCCAAATTGCCTGCAATTTCTTACATGTTCATGGTCATTTTACCGTGGAAAGGAAAAAAAGAGAAATAGAAGCTAAAGTCCTAGGAACCTCTCCCTTATCTTAATCATCTATCTCCTCTCACAATTGGAGTGACAGGAACAGAAATGAGGATGGAAACAGTATGATTGATACACATACAAAATCTCAACAGTGGTTAAGACTTTCAGGGGAAATTTAGACCACAGCCTCACCTTCCCAGTACTCGCTACCCTTCGGAGTAGTTCTGTTTTTAAAAAGCAAAAATGCAACCTTTGAAAGCCTCACATAGGATTTATTATAAGAAAGGGACAGCCTTTCTCTCCACCCAAGGTGATGCTGCGTAGCAAAGCTTACTTTCTACCGAGAGAACTGACAATTTCAAACTCATGACTGTCACAGAGATGGGGAGGGAGAGAACTTTTGAGAAGAAATCAGCTGTGGAAAAAAAGAAAAGAAACCAGGTGTGAAACATTCCCCAGGATTACAGGGACCCTCCATAGCTATGCGTGACTAAATCACCTCAGTCTTTTCCTGTCCCAGGCTGTCTGACACCTGTCTCCAGACTAACCCTTCTCATCTAAACAGCTGCCTTAGAGACGTCATTCCTTGCCTCGCCTTCAGTGACTCTCCAGGGCCTCGCAAAATGTCAGTTACCACCTATCCTGGCCTTTATACAGTGCAAGAATCTGGCTGCCTCTGACATTTAATCTCCCGCTATCCCAACAGAAATCCACTACTCCAGTCAGGAGTCCCTGTACCACTTTCTGTTCACCCACCTTCACAGTTATACCTGCAATGATCTCCATTTTTTTCACCTGGAATATCTTCCCCACCCACCCCCTTTCTCAACCGCCAACTCCAAGTTTAGATGCAAAGAATGGGATCTGAAGTTAAGCAGACCTTGTTAAAAATCTAGCTCCGTGCTCACGGTGTGTGGCTGGGCAGATGTCTTGCCTTCTCTGACCCTCAGCTTTCTCATCTATAACATGAGAATCCTCACACCAGGTTCATGGTCAATGCTCAATAAAGGTTAGCTCCTTTTTCTTGCATGTCTTCCCAACACCCCCCCCATCTTCCCAAGCTCCTGAATTGACTATTAATAATTTCTAGGAAATGAGCCATAGGATAGGGTTTACATGTGAGCGTAAGGTTTAGGTTCACTACTGTAGATCGTCCTCTATTCACTAAAGCTGTCATGCAGATATGGGCCAGTTCAGCAACGTAGAGCTCACAAGACCTTCTCGGGACAATGCTCAATGGCCAAAGCACATGGATTTATTCTCTGCCACTGGGACACTGAGATTTCAGTCTCAGGGGAGTGGAACCCAATATAAGTACTTGGAAAGCAGCCAACCAGTTCATGGACGGGAAATTATAGCATTGTCATGACTCACTGTTAGTTGAAAGAGTTCCTGAATCACATAGTTTTATAATTCCCAAGAAATTTACAAAAGATGCCAACAACAGATTCAGTTCCATGACACTTGAAGCTTAATTAAAAAAAAAAAAAAAAAGCAGATGCATTAGACATGTTTACGATGCCTCAGCCTCTTTTAAAGAAATTACCCCACCAACAGATGTTTAATTTGCCAGATAACTAGCCATGTGATAAAACCCCTCTTTGGCCGTGTCTGATTGGTATAGAGGTGGGCCCCTGGCCACAGGGCAACCAATACCATAGTCTGGATAGGAACTGTGACCTATTTCTAGTGCAAAAAGATAAGCTAAGCCAATCAGAGTCTCTGTCTTTCAAGAACCAGAGCTAGGAAACAGAAATGTAATGAAAATTCCTGCTTTAAAACACTCTTTTTTGGTCACCCACCCATTTCTTAAAAACTCCTCTCTTTCCTTGTTTCTTCTTCCCCCTTCCTTTGTACTTTCCCTTACACCATGCTTTGAGAACAAATAAATGCTGGGCTGATTATATGCTTGCTTGAGAAATCCAGAAGCTAATCTTGAAACAGATCAGGAATGGAGTCCTGATTGCAGGACTTTCCCAATCGGGGGAGTCACGAGACAGTTAGTTAATAACTTGGCTGCAGCTAGGATACCACCAACCAGACCCCGAGGACCATCACTCAGGATAAACCACAGCAACAAGATATACAGACCCACACACTGAGGCACTCCTGCATGTTTCTCGTGTCATGTTTCCCTCTAAAAACCCTTTCAATCAGCCTGAAAATTCGGGGTGGGGGCGCAGTCTTTACAACCGTAATCTGCCATCTCCTCAGGTTTCTGGCTCTTGAACAAAACCTATTTTTCCTTCTACCAAGTCTCTTCTCTTGATCTTGGCTTTCAGGCAACCTGTGGCTGGACCCCTGTCTGGTTACAGAAGGAATGAGCCCATAGCAACAAGAGTAGAAACTATAAGGAGGATGCGATCTTGTGAAATACATATTTGGTCCTTGTCTAGTTTTTTGACACACAACTACGAAAATCCTTGGTGCCTCCAAAATGATAAGTGTCTTTGCGTGCTAGTGAGCTGGCCGATGGCTGGACGCTCCCAGTGGCTCCAGGATGGGGGCTGATCACAGGAAAGACCAAGGCAGTGCCAGAGGGTTGGGACTTTAGTCCCACACCCCAAACTCCAGGGAGGAGAGAAGGGATGAGGAATAATTTGGTCACCGATGGCCCATGATTTAGTCGCTCACACCTGTGCAATGAAGCTTCCATAAAAACCCAAAATGGCTGGGTTTGAGAGCTTCCAGATAACTGAGCACATGGAGGTTCCCAGAGGGTGATGTGGGGAGGGAGAAAGCTCCTTGGCTCTTCCCACATACTTCACCCTGTGAATCTCCCCGTTGGGCTGTTTGTCTGCCTTCTTTGTCGTAGCCATTGTAATAAACCACTAAATGTGTTTCTCTAAGTTCTGTGAGCCACGCCAGCACATTAATTGAACCCAAGGAGAGGGTAGTGGAAACCCTGATTTACAGTCGGTGGAAGCACAACGGGTGTCCACTGCAGAAGTCACTTCTTGCTTAGTGTGTGAGGAAATACAGTCACACATTTGGTCAGAGAAGTAATTTGTGTTGTGAGAGTATAATGGGAGAAACAGAGCTTGGTTGTTGCCGCGGTCTTGGAGATGCCCTGAGGTAGAGTCAGGGACACAGCAAAGCACAAACCACGGCTAAGTCAGTTAGGAAAGTTCAGCAACCTCAAATAAGCAGGATAGGCCAGGTAGTAGAGAGGGGAGGCTGAGCACAAGAAGAAACAGAAGGCCATGAGGAAGAGATGGAGGAGCATGTGTCCCCGGGCCTGGCCGGTTCCTCAGGCCACCTCCGTTCCTGGCACTCTCTCAGTTCCTACAATAACAGCCCCCCTCCCTTCAAGCTAACTTGCATCAGTATTCCTTCAAAACAAAAGAACCTAGCTTAAACAGTCGGGAAGCTGTGGCATACTTTGCTTCAAGAAAAATAAAATGCAACTTCTCTGAGTGTGGAAGCCATTTTATACCACAAGAGCCACCTTGTGTTAACCTCCAACTGACCAAACAGGAGCCGACAGTCAAAGCTGAACATCAACTGCTTAGAACAGCCATGTTTCAATGACTCATTTGCAGGACGGGAGCCCTGATACATGACAAGAATCCTAACCCTAAAGGAAAAGAGGCCAGCTCTTGTCTAAAACAACCTCAGACTGCTGGCTCACCACAGTCTATGGCTGCCCTGTCCACTGCTCCCTTGTCCTTCTCTTCTCTGATCCGACATGGGTGAATTCTTTCACCGCCTGCAACTCTGGCGGACGGGTGGCTACCCGCGACACTGAATACACATGCTATTACACAAGTCACACACCCAGCAAAACCACGGGGATTTCTTTTCAATAAGACCCAAGATGCAGAGTTAAAGGACAGACTGTTTTCTCAGAGCACTGAGAGGAGGGGCCTCTGATGACTTTGGAGAGCAGCCACCCCCGTGGGACCCTCAGTCAGGTTTTTTCCTGCTCTGAGGACGGACCATCCTCAGTGGAAGATGCCAGAATGACTTGGTAGAGGAAGCCTCTCTGGCAGTGAGAAACCATGCCACCTGTGCCCTGGGCTGGGCACACACTTACTAGTCTCGTGGCCCTAAGGGAGTCACTTCATCTCCTTGAGATTCCCCTCCTCCTGTGTGAGGCGTGACCACCAAAGTGACATCTGAAAGATGAATCTTCTAAGTACATTTCTCCCCTCAATGAGATTAGAAAAAGAGGCAGCCTAGAAGGAAAAGAAAGGCTGCAGACCAGGAGTCAGGAAACCAGCCTTCCAGCTCCACCTCTCGCGGGCCAGGCAACCTTAGCAGCTCACTGACCCGTCTGGGTCTCACCCACAAAACGAGGAAGCTGGCTTGTGTCCCATCAAAAGGGCATTTTCACCCCAAATTCTATGATTCTAAGACCTCTAAACATTCCTCAGTCTATGATTCCAATGGCTCCCAACATCTGTATTTAAAATTTTTTTACATTGTTTTTCTTTTCCATCCCTGACCATCCAGAAAGAAGTCTATAACCACAATTCCTAGATTTATTTCTTTCCAATTGTCCAGCTACACAGTATAAAGAATGTTGGGGACAATCTGGTGTGCGTTTCACTCCAGCACTAGTTGGAACAGACATGTGGACTGATTTGGATTCCTAATGGCACAAGATCAGGGTTGCTGATGGAGAACTGTGAAGTCTAAATAGGAAGACAGGCCGTCAAAAGGAAAAGATAGGTCTTCTTCCCAGAAACTACAAACCCATAAATAGAAAATGAGGGTGTGAAGCCCAAAGCAATTCTGAGAAGTATTTTAGATGTCCTTTTAAAAAGATTAAATTGGTGGAAATTAGCAGTTCTACGGTCCACAGATCAAGGCAATACAGGCTAACAGAATAAAGCCAAGAATGACCATGGCTATTTATAAAAGGAGATTAATATCCTGTGATTTCAGTTAAAACTGAAGGACACAAATGACTCTAAGATGCTGAAAGTCACAGACTTTCATTGTTTCACCAACACAGCAAACACTTTAGTCAAACGAAGGCACAATACTCTACAGTAACATTCTTTTCCAGTTATGAGGCCCCAGGAATAGTAAAGTTTCTTGAGATATCCTGTACAAGGCCTCCTGCCCAGGAACCAGCGCAAGCTGTGGACATTTTTCAACGTAGCTAAAGTTCACCTTGAACCATTACTCTCAGAAGGACAAACGCTTCTCTGGCACTGTCAGGCTTGAGTCCACTCCCTGTCCCAAGTTCTCTGTGTGTGGGCTGGGGTCCAGCAGCGTGTGACAAGGCCAAAACTGTGACTGTCACCCACGTGAAGATTGAGGCCTGAAGAAACTCAATAAGAATAAGTAGCCTCCTCAAGAAGCTGACCAAGAAGTGAGGCCTCTCATCAAACAACTTGCACAAACCTTGAGCTTGGGCCTGAAGGCGACTGGCGAGTGCCCTTTCTGTTGACCCACAAAGAGAACATGACAACCAAAGTTGATGAGGCAAAGTCCACAATCAAGTTCCAGATAGAGGTGCTATGTCTGGCTATGGCCACTGGCCATGTGAAGACCACAGAAGATGAGCTGGTGTGCAATATCCTCCTGGCTCTCAGCTTCCCGATGTCACTGCTGAAGATGAAATGCCAAAGTTGCCTGGCTTTATACATCAATATCACCATGGGCAAGCCCAGTGCCTCTGCTAAGGCATGTCCTGAGAAGTTCTAGTGATAAATACACACACACACACACACACACACACACACACACACACACACACACACACACCTCTAAACCAAAACACTCTAGAGTAACATTTTATTGACCCAAAGAGGTGGTTGATCTCAAGTAGTCGGATACATAAAGGCATGAACAGGTAAGTCACAGGATAGGCAAGAAAGATATGAAAAAGTGTTCAACTTCAATGATAACCAAATTAAAATTTAACATGAGACTTTTTTGCCCATCAGATTGGCAACAAACAAATAAATTGTATTCAGTGCTGGTAAATGTGCAAGGGATTAACCAACCCTACCTATGCATAGTTTAAATAATGCAAAATTTTAAATTTGCATATCCATTCACCTAGCAGTATTAATCTTAGGAATTAAGGCTTTTGCCATTTTTCTATAGGTATTTGCTTAACAGTGTTCATTTGCTCTTACTAGCAAAAAGGGAATATTATTCATATCAATTGTAGATTGAGTTAACACACTTTGTTCATCCAAGTAATAGAGTACTATATAGCTGTTTTTAAAAGGATGAGTTATATCTCAATGTTCTGATGTGGGAAGATTTCCATGTGGAAAAACAAGTCTTAGTAGAGAATGTTAGTATTGTTTGATTTCTTTTTTTTTTTTAACATATTTTTATTTTAAAATTGTGGGGTACAGTTAAGGGTTAGGTATACAAATATGCATCGTTCAGGCACCCTTGTTGATAAGGGGTGTCCCCCCGTCCCCAGACAGATATTGACTACCGCTGATATTGACTACTAGATCAACCACCTCTCTGGGTCAATAAAATGTTACTCTAGAGGGTTTTGGTTTAGAGGGGTGTGTGTGTGTGTGTGTGTGTGTGTGTGTGTGTGTGTGTGTGTGTGTGTGTGTGTATCACTAGAGCTTATCAGGACATGCCTTAGTAGAGGCACTAGGCTTACCCATGGTGATATTGATGTATAAAGCCAGGCCGCTTTGCCAATTCAACTTCATCTACCCACCCCCCATAGCTTCCCACCATGCTTGATTTCTTTAAAAGGTGTACGAGTGTGTGCACACATACCCTAAAAGGCCCCCGCCAGCCTCCAGCCTAGCCAAGCCCACCTCATGTTCCATGTCCAACTTCCCTAACGTGTCCCGCATTCTCTTAAGAACACGTGCTCTCCCTCTCCCTGGAGCACTGACCCCTGCTCATGCCTGCCTCATTCTAAGCCTTAATCCCATGTTGGTGCAGGAATCTGGAAGACTATACATCAGACTGTGAACATGGATATTTCAGAGGCTGAGATGACAGGGTATTTTCCCTTTCTGCATCATATTTTTCTGAGGTGCTTGAATTTCTAATAACGATGATAACTGTTAATTATTTTATAATTAGAAAACAAACACTGTCACTATAAAGAATAAAACTGAGAAATAAAGAGATCAGATGCTAGCCGGGCTCGGTAGCTCAGTCTGTAATCCCGTGCTTTGGGAGGCTGAGGTGAGTGGATTGCCTGAGCCCACGGGTTTGAGACCCGCCTGAGCAACTTGGCGAGACCTCATATCTACAATAAATCAAAAAATCAGCCGGGCATGCCTGTAATTCCGGCTACGCGGAAGGTTGAGGCGGAAGGATCGCCGGAGCCCAGCAGGTCGAGGCTGTGGCGGCCGCCGTGCTCCAGTCTGGGCGACAGAGTGAGACTCCAACTCAAAAAAAAAAAAAAAAGAAAGAGAGATCAGATGTTTACCTCTTTTTCTACAACTATTGCTACATTCTGTCTCTTATAAATTCCTCCAGCTCTGGCTAGGTCAATAGCACCCATCTGAGGACTCACAGTCTCCAAATAAAGCATCTCAGGAAAATCCAGGATGGAGGGAGTGAGACAGAGAGGAAAGGAAGGAGATGAATTGCCAATGATTTTAAAAAATAGTGCTTACTTCCAAGATCGAGGTTAGGAGACATGCTTATTTGCAGTCCTAGAGAATGAAAGCCAAGGCTTTGGTTCATTGCCCAGCTTTTCAGAGAACCCAGAGAAAAATAACTTCACCGGGAACCTAGATACATTGCTTTAATTTAGTTTATATTATTATGCCTCCTCAAGCAAAAAAAAAAAAAAAAAAAAATTCAAACAAGGCCCTTTGTTAATTGTGAATAAAACAAATAAAACCCCATCAAGGAAATAGAGGATATGTGAAAAACCTTGGGTATCAGAACAGCAGGGTTATAACCTAAGTTCTGCGGTAACATACAGCGTTCATGTTAGTACATCCCACCCTAAACACAGAAAGTTCATCTTCAATTTCCTCCTCTCAATCACCTGCTGATCTCCCCGCCCTCTATTCCAGTGAGTTCCCAGGCTCCACCAACTGTCTTTCCTAAGCGCCTCTCCAATCCATCCATGGCCACTGCTCTACCCGAGACCCACGTCCTCTTTTACCTGGACCACTGCCTGGTCTCCCTTGCCCTAGCGGTCTATTCTCCACGCTGAGTTGGATGACAGACTCTTTGGATATGTAAAATGTGATCAAGTCCTTTCTCTGCTTTATCCCTTTGGGTGTCTCCCCAAAGGTTACAAGACAAAGTCTGAGCTCTGATCGAGTCTAGGACGAGGTTTGAGATAGCTTTCTTATTGGGCATGATCTTGGTTAGAGCAGTGACTCTCAACCATGATGCTTAAAACAAAAAATTGTTTCTAATGCCAACTCATTTTGAAAAGTCAGCCCAGCTGATTCCAGCCCAAGCGGCCAGACGCCTGGACTTTGGGAAACACTGATGAGAGACACAGTGCTGTAAGAGGCCAAGAAGGACAGTCAGAGAACCTGATGCAGATACTGCCTGGAGTTTGGCGTGAACTAAAGCTGAATTTCTTGCTCAGGTGAAGCCCTGGTTCTTAAGATTTACACCAAAAGGTTCATTTCATCTTGTTCCCTGGCCCAGGAGGAGGGTGCTAGTGATATACTCTGGTCAGGAGTTCTTTGAAAAAATAATTTAATATTGAATCTGCTCTGCTGTAAATAATCCTGTAAATAAATAATAAAAATATTTATTTATAAAACGTGCATATTTAGAGTTGGGTGTGGTGGATCATACCTGTAATCCCAACCCTTTGAGAGGCTGAGGCAGGAGAATTACTTGAGCCCAGGAATTTGAAACCCGTCTGGACAACATAGCGAGACCTTGTCTCTCCAAAACTTCAAAAAATTACCTGGGCAGGGTGGCAGGTGCCTGTAGTCTCAGCTGCGGTAAGTCATGATTGTGCTACTGCAGTCTGGCCTGGGTGACAGAATGAGATCTAGACTCAAATAAATAGATAAATAAATAAAGAGTGAATATTTAATAAGCCGCAGGGCAGCCATTTGAATTTGGAATTTAATCTGTTTTCAAAATCCAAGAAGATCAAGAGTCCACAAGGGAAAGGTTCATTCATATAAAAGCACCACGTTTCCATCTTTTCTCCAAGCATTTCCATATGCCGGTTGTGCAAACACGCACCGTAGGACAGGGACAGGTCGGGAAATAGGCTTCCCAGCCTGCCTTTGCCTCAGAGGTTCTCATTTCACTTATTGTTTCTTTGCTCTCATGCAGGACCAAAAAATGAGTCCAAACAGCATACTTCTACTGAATGTTTTTAAAAGAACTTGAGAGAGAGCAGTTTCTCTCAGGTAACTGTGCATTTCAATTTCTAAGTCTTATGACAAGGGCCTTTTCCATCTATTTTTCTACTTATTATGTTCTCTTGTTATTATCGCTCTTGAACTAGACAGGCTTGAGTTCGAACACCATCCCTGAGAGTTTCTAGTTGTGTGACTCTGGTCAATGGCCTCACCTCGCCTAGCCTCTAGTTCACTGGTTATTCTCTGCATTAGATAAGTATGTAGGTGCCCAATACTCGGCTTCACTTCCCACCAGACACCACAGCACAACCTCTTTATTATATTTGTGCAGTTGACAATCTTCTGTGAGTCTAGAACTGAAATTTATTTTCTTGCAGTTATGTCCTCTTTGATAACATGGATTTAAAAGAAAACCCCGGTCCCAGTATGGTACAGGGGGCATATCCTCTAGGAGGGCTACTAGTGGGCTGTCAGGAGGTCTTTCAAGGTGGTGCTCATCCTTGAGAGATTCACGAGGACTCAAGGTCTTGTGTCAGCCTTCCAGACCTAGAACATGATTTGTCAGAAACGATGATGGGGGATCTCTCCTCTTTGGGACCATGTGTGTTCACCAAGGTCACAGAGGCTGATATATACACACCAGAAGCCTGATTCTTTACATAAAAAATATAGCACTGGTGTTGGTAGTGGGAATGGGCAGGGCTGGGAGGTAGAGCGAGACAAGTTATTGAAGAATGAGAGGGGAACTAAAAAAACCTGGAATTATTTTTTGGAGGGCAGGCCCCTTGTAGTACAGGCTTTCCCCACTAGGTAAGCGTTCATACCCCTTGGCATCAGTATACCAGCTAGTGTTGGGGTGATAGGCTGTGTTTGGCTCAGTGAATTTTTGCGGGGGGGAGGGGGTTGGGAGATTCTTTCAACACATCTGCCCATTTCATGACAGGTTATTTCTGAGCACACCTGCCCCTCCTATGCTGTGTTCAGCAGTTGGGGACCCAAAACAGCGTGACACTCATGACCCACCCTCCCTGTTCACCTGATCTCACCCTGAGCGACTCTTTTTTTGTTTTCCCAGATGAAAAAAAATCCTCAAAGGGAAATGTTTTGCTGATATAGAAGAAGTGAAACCCAAGACAGCAGAAGCACTAAAAGGCATCAAAATTGAGGAGTTCAAAAACTGTCTGAGCAGTGGGAAAAGGCTCCTAAAAGGTGTATTACAACAAACAGAGAGTACCTTAAAGGTGACTGCAGTTTAAACATGAAAGAATAAATACACAGTTTTTTATCAATAAAGTCCAGTTTTTGGGGGTCCCCCCTCGTACAAAATAGGAAAAAAGGGCTCCACAGTGTCCACGTTTAGGTCACCTGGCAGGTCTCCCTCTCCCACAGACAGAGTTTGCCAAGGGAGTCGTATTCAGCTTCTCACCCACACCAGATGACATTTTCTAAATAAACAGTCTATGCTCTCCTGTGTATGGATCATTCTCCAATGACATTCTGGTCCTGTCACCTTGAGTTCTCCCTGGTTGACATTCTGGAGTCCTGACTCTCAAGTCACCCTGGCACACTCATATGGTTGGTTCCTGGCCACGTGGGAATGCAGGCTCCTTCTCTGCTGGGGTTTCCTTCTTGGTGGGGGAGGATCAGTTGCTATCAGGGTCTGACCTCTCTTTCACTTTCTCTTTCACTCATTTGTTCATCTTTCACCCTCGGAGGCGTCTCTCCTGGGTAAATTTGGAAAAAATTAGTTAAATGTGCAAAAATTAGTTCCTTTTTTTTAAACAACAAACGTGCTCACAGAGAGCGAGACTTTTCCCACTTCCCACTGTCAGGCTTCCCATGCAGGCAGGTGCAGCACCGCCTTGGTTTGTCTGGAGTTGAGGGGTTTCCTGGATGAAAGACATTCATTGCTAAAACAGGGACAGTCCCAGGTACACCAGCACAGTTGGTCACCCTAGTGGGCACATAGAAAGGTCATATTTCCCAATCCTCCTTGCAGTTGGATGAAACCACAAGACTGCATCTAGCAGATGAAATGTGGGAAGAGAGGCCCTGTAATATCCTCCTAGGCATGCCCTCCTCTTTCTCATCTGCATGCCTGAACGTGAACATCTTCCAGGATGGTGGAAGAAGCCGGGGGTCCCTGCATTATTGCTGGGAGGAAAGCTCACAGTCCTTATCAGATGTCGTGGGAATAATAAATAAAGCTTTAATTACATTCAGCTACCGAAAGTTTGGGATCATTTGTTTCAGCAGCAAGCCTGTACTGACTAACCAACCCTATATCCTCTGTTAGGAAGCTGCGTGTAGATTTCAGAGGGCAGCCTAATTTGCTCCTGGCTGAGTCTTCGTAGAACATCACATTGCCTTCCCAGGGGAGGCATTTTTGAGGAAGTTCAAAGATCAGGTGGTCTGTGTATCTGTGTTCTACATTCAGATCCAACCCTTAGGTTACTGCATCACCTTGGACCAAGCATTCGGCTTTCTGAGCCTTAGCTTTTTTATCTAGATTAGACCCATGGTTCATAAACATCTCTGCGTCATGGTCTTTCGAAAACCTGATGAATCCTGTGTGACTTTCTCTTCAGAAAAATACACATACCTCAGATCTTTGTAAGATTTCAGGAGGATACCGTAGTCATCCCTAATCCCACTGTCCCCACTATCCCTGCCAAGCTGGGCCATTTAGGAATCTCTGAACGAAAGAAAAGCTACTTCTAGTGCCCAGACTGCTAAACCAGACCTGAGGATGCTGTTCTTTTGCCAATTCTCATCTCCAGCCCCACACCTCCCTCTAGGTCTCATCTCGGCTCTGTCTCCCTTTGCCACCATTTCTTCACCTCCCATTTTCTCTTTGGCTCATGCCAAGTTGACGTCTCTCCCATGCACCTCATAGAAACTGCTCTTCCTAAAGTCCCCATTGGCAGGCTTGGGCCTGGCTGTACAGAGCCAGCATCTGTGCCCGGTGAACCTTTCACCAACATTGTGGGACGGCCACTCCGGGCCCACATTGTGCTCTTCCTGAGCCACCTGTCCATATGATGTGTTGCATCCTGTGTGTGCTGTTGCACGACAACCGTTCAGGATGCTTGGAAATGAGGGGCTGCGCATGTCCCCAAGTCTGCCTCCTCCACGGAGCCCGTCCAATTTACCCCAGCTTCCCAGATGCACCTCTGTTCCGGATTCTTATAGCACTTAGAGTTGACTTAGTTATCCAGGTCTCAAGTCTGCCAGGAAAATGCCAAAATGCCTGCTTTCAGTGAGTCCTCCCTGGGATTAGGCCTCCACCTTCTGCCTCACAAACTGATTATATTTGTATATCAAGAGAAGGGTTCATCTTTCAGGGGTACCTTCTGATTAAACAAGCCTGTAAAAGTGACCAAAATTCCCAGGTGGAAACTACATCTTTTGCCTCTACAGTTCCATTCTCCTTTTCTATGTTTCCAAGGCTAATCAGCTCTCTGATAATCGATTTGAATCTTTAGTCTAATATTTCAATATATCCAATCAGCTCTCCCAGATTTTATATAGCTGGGAGCTGCTTGTCTCTTTAAGCTCCCCTCTACCGCTCTGCTCTAAGTAAGAATCTGCTGCTTTCAAAGCCTCATTGTCAGAGGACATTTATTTAAAAAAAATACCTATCAGTATCAGGCACTATCCTGAATTTAGAAAATAAAATGAGAAACAAAATGAACATGGTCCATCCTTTATGAAGTTCACATTCTAACCTTATTGTCTGAGTTTACTTTTCCTTGGGAAGGCTGAGCAGTATCTCCCGACCACAGCACATTTTTGTTGGTAGAAGGACCTCTAGGCCAGGCATGGTGGCTCACGCCTATAACCCTGGCACTTTGGGAAGCCGAAGCAGGAAGATTTCTTGAGCCCAGGAGTTCAAGATCAGTCTAGACAACATAGTAAGAACTTGTCTCTACAAAAAAAAAAAAAAAAAAAAATCATAAAAATTAGACAGGCATAGTGATGTCTACCTGTAGTCCCAGCCACTCGGGAGGCTGAGGTAGAAGGATCACCTGAACCCAGGATGCCAAGATTGCAGTGGGCTGTGGACCACTGCACTATAGCCTAGGCCACAGAGTGAGGCCCCGACTCAAAGACGCAAAAAAAAAAAGAGAGAGAGAAAGGAAAGAGAGAGGGACAGAGAGAGAGACAGAGAGAGAGAGAGAGAGAGAGAGAGAGAGAGAGAGAGAGAGAGAGAGAGAGAGAGAGAAAAGAAAGGAAAAAAGAGAAAGAGAAAAAGAAAGGAAGGAAGGAAGGAGTCTGAACTTTGAGTCAAATAGATCTGGGTGGAATGCTAACTCTTATTACTAGCTGTATGCCAGAGCACAAGTCAGTGAATTGCTCTGAGCCTCAGTTATCTGAAAAGTTAAATTGATATGTAGTTAAACTGCAGGAGGCATACCGTGGAGATGAAATGAAATAATGCACAAAAAGTTTTAATAGAGAACTTGGAACTGGTAAGCACTTTATAATGTATGAAGATACTTGCTAATGTAATAAATGCAGCCGGGCTCAGTGGCTCAGCCTGTAATCCCGCGCCTTGGGGAGGCTGAGGTGAGTGGATTGCCTGAGCCCGCGGGTTCGAGACCCGACTGGGCAGGCGAGACCTCATCTCTACAATAAAATCAAAAAATTAGCCAGGTGTGGTAGCGCGCGCCTGTAATTCTGGCTACTCGGAAGGCTGAGGCAGAAGGATCGCCGGAGCCCAGCAGGTCGAGGCTGCGGTGGCTGGGAGCAGCCACTGCACTCCAGCCTGGGCGACAGAGTGAGACTCCAACTCAAAATAAATAAATAAATAAATGCAAACTATAATAGTCTTGGTGTACCTTCCCCCATTGAATTTTCTTGAGGGCTGGAACCATGTCTTACACTTCCCAAGGTCATAGTAGAAACTCAGTAAATATGTGTCAATTCAACTGATTTCATTTGTCTTCTGTTTTGTCAGTGACAAAAATCATGGTTGCTTTTCACTCCCCCAAAAACTGTTTAACTATGTAGTCATTGAAAAGTATGTAGTTTAATAATTTCATGTTTAATTTTCTGCGTTTTAAATATGACCCCATAAAATAATTTTTAGCTGTGACTTTGACTAAATCCTCACAAATGTACAAATAACCTTGTTAACAACAAAAGAAATGTAAATTCTATTTGTTTCACTACTTTTATTTGTGGATTACGAGAAATTACACTGATTCTGTACATGACTAGAAGGAGACATTGACACTAAATCGTTTAAGAAAAAGTTAGAATTTTTCCCGTACAGAGGTTCCACAATCCTGGAATTCTCCTTGTTCCAAATAAAATGATGAGGTCATGGTGAAAACATTTGAGTTGGGAGAGCAGAGTCATGCTTCTGCATCCTGTCCTGTTGAACATCACAAAAACTGGCCCCAAAACCATAGCCCCCCACAAGATGCTAGAAAGCTCACCTGAGACACACTCCTGTGTCAAATCTTATTCTCTGTATCCTAGCTTCCTTATTGTTGACGGAAAAACTTTACTTGTTAGATTTCAGTTGAAAAGGTTTCAACTGAAAACATATTGTAGACCACTGGCAACGAGACAGGAGGTAACCAGGGAAAGTTTAGGCAGACAGACAGGCGTTCCCCCTGGTAACAATGTAGCGAACTCCAGGCCGCTCAGGCTCGGCTTTGGTAAATAAGCTCCCTGTGAGGCTCTCAAGTTAGAGCTTAGGTGCTCACTGCTGGGATCGAAAAGCAACCAATCAGCTCACCATTAGGCCCCTGCCCCCTGCCGATTGGTCCTTAAAACTGACCAATCAGAACAGCCACAACGCACAGCTAGTGCTAGCCAATCGGCTTGGACTTAGGGCTATATAAGCCCCAGGCTTTCCGCCCCAGATGGGCAGCCACTTCAGGTCCCTGCCCGGCAGGGCGGTTTGTCTGTCCTCTTAATGAATCCTGCTTTCTCACTGTCTGTCTGTCTGTGTCCTTCATTCTCCCTGGTCATGAGACAAGAACCTCGACCCTGAGGAGCTGCACCCTGCAGAGCTGCAGAAGATCCTAGGAGCCGGATGAACTCGGAGAGTTGCCAGCAGAAGGCGAGACTCCAAAGCGGAGACACCCAGGGGCCTAGCCTTGCCAGCCCGTGGAACCAGCAACACTCCCAGGGCTGGGCTCACCAGCCCATGAAAGCTGGCGCGTCCGGGGCCAGGCTTACCAGCCCCTCCAGACGACCCTCTCCGGGGCTTGGCTGGCTGCCCACTGAGCTGACCCTCTCGAAGCCCAGGCCGACCTGAAAAATCCACATCAGCCAGTTGTTCGATAAAATTAAGGCGGAGGTGTTAAAAAGAACGTTAAAGTAAAATTTTCAAATGCTGACTCGCTGATGACATGGGAGGAGTTGGTAACCTGGGCTCCCCAGACTTCTAGGGGTTCAGTGGGTTCCCGTACTCGTTGTTTGGGGTGCAAACACTAACAGACCGCCTCTACCCAGTCAACTGGGTGGTGGAAGACAAGCAAGGAATTAAAGATATAATAGACATTAAAAAGGAAATGAATGGGAAGCTGTAATGAAGGAGGGTCCAACTTTTGTAGTTGGTCAGCCGGGGCACCTCTGATGGGGTTGAGCTGAGGAAAGGAGCCGGTCGAGGGAGAAGCTGGAGGGTGATCTCCCAGGCAGAGGGGAGCCACCCTGAGCAGCATGGCGGGACAGCCTGGTGTGTCTCAGAAGCGCGGCTCAGCCAGCGTGGCTGGAGGGGGCAGGAAGACACCCTCCGCGCCAAGGCACAGACTGGGGTGAGGGGTGGCCACAAGTTGCAAAGCGGGTTCTGTTTTATTCCACGTGCAGTGGAAGGCCATCGAAGCGTTTGCAAACCAGGTTGGGACTGGGTCCAATTTGTATTTGTTTATTTATATTTTATTTTATATATGTATATATTTATTGGGGGGCTTGGTCTTATTTGCATTCTATTTATTTGTGTTTTATATGTGTATATATTTATTTTGGGAGAATTTGGCCTGATTTGCATTTATTTATTTATTTATTTATTTATTTATTTATTTATTTATTTATTAAAGCCAAGGTCTTGTTCTGTTGCCCAGGCTGAAGTGCAGTCTCTTGGCCTCAAATAGTCCTCCCTCTTGGCTTCTCCAGGGATTCTTCTACCTCAGCCTCCCAAAGTGCCAGAATTCCGAATTCCAGGCATGAGCCTCCTGGCCCAATCTCCGATTTGCATTTTTTTTTTGAGTTGGAGTCTCACCCTGTCACCCAGACTGGAGTGCAGTGGCCGCTCCCGGCCACCGCAGCCTCGACCCGCTGGGCTCCAGCGATCCTTCCGCCTCAGCCTTCCACGTAGCTGGAACTACAGGCGCGCTACCACGTCTGGCTAATTTTTTTGATTTATTGTGGAGATGAGGTCTTGTCAAGTTGCCCAGGCGGGTCTCAAACCCGCGGGCTCAGGCCATCCACTCACCTCAGCCTCCCAAAGCGCGGGATTACAGGCTGAGCCACCGAGCCCGGCTCGATTTGCATTTTAACATAATCGTTTTGCATGGTATGTGGGGAACTTTGCAGTGGGGCCCACGTGTAAACAGAGACCAGTTAAGAGACAATGCAGTACTCCTGGGGGAGATGACTGTGGCTTCTATAAAACTGGTGGTGCGGCCATCAGGAAAAGAGATAGTGTAAATCTAAAAGTGTGTAAAGAAGGCCAGGCTCGGTGGCTCACTCCTGTAATCACAACACTTTGGGAGGAGGAGGAAGTGAAAGGACTGCCCGAGCCCAGGGATTTGAGGCCAGCCTGAGCAACTTGACAAGACCTTATCTCTACAGTAAATTAAGAAAATGGCTGGATTCGGTGGCTCAACCTGTAATTTCATCATTTTGGGAGGCCGAGGTGAGTGGACTGCCTAAGCCCACGGGTTCGAGACCCACCCGGGCAACTTGACCAGACCTGTCTCTACAATAAATCAAAAATTAGCTGGGCGTAGTAGCGTGTGCCTGTAGTTCCAGCTACTAGGAAGGCTGAGGCGGAAGGATGGCTGGAGCCCCAGCAGGTCGAGGCTGCTCCAATCTGGGCGACAGAGTGAGACTCCAACTCAAAAAACACCCAAAAAAACAAAAAAACTAACCGGAGTTGGAGATGTGTTACTTGGAATGCTGAGGTAGAAGGATTGCCTGAATCCAGTAATGAGCATGCCACAACACTCCAGCCTAGGTGACAGAGTGAGACTTCAACACACACACACACACACACACACACACACACACACACACACACACACACAGATGTGTAATGAAACATACCTTTTGGTTAGATCAATGCTTTTGTAAAATAATAATTGAGTGTTTTGTGGTGGATATTGTCCCTGAGAAACACAGCGACATAGAACAAATAATTTCTCATTTCCACATAAATGCATAGATTTGACATGCACTTTTCATCGAATCCTTAGATCTGGGCAGAAGACAACACCCCTGCCAGCCATGAGCCTAGAAATTCTGAGATGGGGACTGATTCTCTTGCCAGCAAACTCCTGTTTTTCTTGATTGGCAGAGGCTGAGTCACGCAGGTCTGTCTCTATACAACTGTCTTAAGATAGGCTAGAGGACAGAATGAGGATAGAAGGAGAAAAGCACACCCCCAACTTATTGTTACTAATTTCCTCCTTGGAGCATTGGGTGTAGGGGTTGGAGTGTCTGTTATTAAAGATGTATCAGGCTATACAGGGAGACACAGTGAATGGAGACAGTGTGTGTGCAGCCTAGTGTGTTTTGTCATTTTAATAGTTCATGTCGCACCATAGCTAGCTATAAACAAAAGTTTCATAGAAGTTTCATTAGTGAAAAGAAACAGAAATGGCTTCCTTTGGTTATATAAGTATAAAACCTACTGTAGTATACTTCATGTGACATTGAAATTGCTTGGCAACAAACATAACAGGTTTGAAATAAACAACTTGGTAAAATCGTTTTGCAAAAGCTACAGTCTATGAGGCATAACTTGAACCTGTTCTCCAGGGAATGAATTAGTTATATAAAATAGCATACTTTATTTTGAACCCAAAATGAAAAAGAAAACTCAGGACTTTCACGTCACGTCAGTCTTTAACACTATGTCCTCTCTCAAGGCCCTGAAATCTGTGGCTTGCTAGGATTGGGGAATAGAAGCCAATTTTGTTTAGGCAATTGAGATGTTTGAGCGGGAAGAAGTCAGAAGGAAGGGGGGTTGTACTTAAGGTAGAACAGAAAGTTGGATGCTGGGGCCCGAATGCGGAAAAACACTATGTCCACCTCCTGGGCCTGGCGTGCTGTGAGAAGATCCCTCTCCTCACCCCAAGCTCCATTCTGCCTTCCAAATCTTGTTCAAGAGTCTCTGGTTGGGGTTGTTAGTGTCTTCAATTGGCAGAACCTAATTTATATCTAAAGTCCTAACTGAAAATGAGTGTGAAATTTTTTTTTCCATTTTTCAGTAAAGTAAGCACACTGGAAAAGAGGTTGGAATCGATGCTGAGGGCTAAGTTATAGAAGAGAGGACAAGGAGAAAGGTTTTAGGGGATTAAGTTCCCTTCTCTCAGGCCAAAAAAGAAGGGCTTCAGGGACACTACTCAGAAAGCTAGGAATGTGTCCTCTGCAGTCTGGGGCCTAGGGTGGGGTATATTCTGATCCCTGCCTGGGGAATCTAAAATGAGAGATGTGCTGACCACAGGAGCACGCCAGTTTGGTGGTGCTGTGTTGTGACTGGCCTGTTGTCTCAGAGCTTGGGATTCGAGAGGAAGAAAGTAGAAGGAAGCATGAAGGTTTCTAGCAGCCATGATGGTCCTTGCTGGAAGGAGAGCTGGTGTAGAACTGAATCGTGTCTGTCCAAGTGGGTTTTGTGAAGGAAAGAAGCCCTTCAGCAGGAAGAGGCTGGAGGTATGCTGTGGAATTCTTAGGGATGGGGAGGAGATGTAACATGGAGCAGGAGGGGAGCACAGCATTTGCCAACATTCCCAAGAGGAGGAATCGGCTTTACTGCCTGCCAGGCCTAGGGAATGTGCTGGAAGCTCATTGAAAGGATTTCGGCGCCAGTAATGACTCCACACCCGGCGGAACCAAGAGATTTATTAAAAGGGGCAGTTACAGGAAGGGACTGTAACCGAGGAAGAGCAAGAGAGAGAGAGTTGAGGGGAGAGGGCTGTATTTATTTGCCTGGCAGGGGCCGAAAGGGGTTGTGCTTGGTCTTCTTTGGAGGAGCAGGGTGGGCAGACGCCGCATTCCAGTCCTATTGGACGTATAACAGGGCCGGCTATGTCATGGGAAATGATTGGAGGTCTGCAGGTTCGAACCTTGCGCACGAGGGAGACCATGCGTGAAGAAGCCGGAACCTAGGGCCTTTGTTGTCTTGTGTGGTTTTACCGCGTTCGGCGCCGTTTTGGGGTGACGCCCTCGGTGCCATTTTGGGAGACACCCCTCTGGCTGTTTCCTGCACCCTGCGCTCATGCCAGCTTCAGACGGTACAAATGGCCCTGCGTCCTTGAACCTCCTGGCTCTCATACTTCATGAGTCAGAAACCAAAGGTGCAAGAGAGGATAAAAGAAGACATGCAAGATGAGGGTGGCCGTGAGTGCTATGGGTTTAATTGTCTCCCCCCTCCCATTTCATATGTTGACGCCTCAACCCCCAGTGAGGCTGTATTTAGAGGTATGGTTTTTATGGAAATAATTAAGGTTAAATGAGATAATAAGCCCTGATCTGGTAGGATTCGTGTAATTATAACAAGAGACACCAGGAAGCTTGGTCTCTCTCTTTCTCTCTATGATGTAGGAACATAGCAAGAAAGTGGTCATCTGCAAGCCAGGAAGAGAGCCCTCAGCAAGAACCAAATGCCTCCAGAACTGTCAACAATAAATTTCTGTTGTTGAAGCCATCAGTCTAGGGTTTTTTGTAACAACAGCACAAGCAGACTGTGAGAAACCAACTGAGCCGTCTCCTCTGTCTGCTTGTATCTTGCAAGTTGGAGAGAGGGAAGTGTTTGAAGCTTAAACCAAGCTTAGAGTTTCAATATTATATAAAGCTGGATACTTTGCTTACTGAATTGAGACCATAGCTTGTCACTTTTTATTCCCAGAGAGTGATCAGAAATGTCATGAGATTTTTTTTTTTTTAAAGATTTCTTCCAGGGAATGGAGAAGAAATAGAAGAGAGAAATTAAAGAGTCAGTGGGGTCAGAGGAACATTCTAAGAATTGTTCTTGTTCAGCATACTGAGTATAAGTTAGCCCCCCAAATCAAAATGTTATGGTTCATACTAGAGATACCCACATATCTTTAAGGAGATAAGGTGACTCCAGGTCCCTTACAAATCACTGTACCTGGCTTAGTGTATCAGCCAAAGCTAGATTGGTCCACCATGATAACAGAAGGGTGAGTCAACTGGCTGGCTGCACTTTCAGAGGCACCATGATCAGAGTCCTCTCCATTCTAATGCCCTATGTAGACATAGGGAGAATTTGTGAGCACTCATGGAGTCCATGCAAATCATAACATTTAAGTTGGAGCTGTTTAATGAATCACAGCTTAATCTCTTCTATTACCCGTGGCTATTTTGTTGCTGCTTAAAATGCTTGCCAAGCAAATGGTCATACAACTTCTGCATTCACATGGGAAAACATATTTGGCAGGTATTAGGTAAACTACCTCATGTATGCAACACAGAGCCCAGTCATAACCTATGTGGAAATGACAATTGTGTAAATAGTCTAACAAGAAAATATAATTTCATTCCAGTTACTTAAAGTCAAACAAGGAGATTCAATCTGCTAGCCGCTTCTAATCTGGTTTCTTCAGCTACTCTGGCCCTTTTCCCAGTTGGATAATTCTCATTACTAAAATAGCAGGCCACATGATGTCTGAATGGGTTAAGGGGAGATGGCAAACATTCTTGACCTTCTCCCAACATGAGACCAGAATAAGTTGATGCCCTCTTAGTGGCAAGAAGCCCAGATTTTGGTGAAAAAAGCTGACCTTGATAAAAGCAAAATATGTAGCTTCTTTTTACCTCTTGTCTTCAAATCTTTTAACTGAATGAACAAAGTGAAACAGTTCTTGCACGTTCAAGAGATAGCGTTTCAAATGTATGTGTTTATTCCCTGTCAGATTTTGAAGACATTGACTAACATTGTCAAAATTTGGTATACTGCAAAAGGAAATCAACATCTATTTTAAAAAGTCTATGTATAGGCCAGACATGGTGCCTTATACTTGTAATCCTAGCAGTGTGGGAAGCCGAGGCAGGATGATTACCTGAGACCAGGAGTTTAAGACCAGCTTGGGACACAACCTTGTCTCTATACAAAATTAAATATAAAAAATTTTAGGTAGGCATGGTGGCATGCAACTATAGTCTCAGCTACTTGAAAGGCTGAGATGAGAGGATTGCTTAAGCCCAGGAGTTTAAGGCTGTGATGAGCTATGATCCTGCCACTGCACTCTGGCTTGGGCAATAGAGCCAGACCCTGTCTCTTAAAAAAAAAGAAATCTACTTGTAGTGTATGTCGCTCAGTTGCCAGACAAAGGTAAATGGCACCAGAGAACAATGCACTGTGTTTTGACTCTTACATTATGCTAGTTTGCCCAGAAATGAATAAATGCATAGCAAACTAGGGTGGGCTCATAGGTTCAAAAGTCGATCAATCAAGCTAAATACTTGGCAATGTTGAAATGAAAATTCTCTGAAATTAATTCACATACCATAAAATCTGCCCATTGTAGATGTTCAATTCAATTATCTTTAACCAACTGGCAGAATTGTGCAACCATCACCACCATGAGAAGTTTTATGATTTTTTCATTACCTCAGAAAGTTACCACATGTCCATTTGCAGTAAATCTCCACTCCACCCTCAGCCTCAGGCAAACACTAATCTAATTTCTGTCTCCGTAGATTTCATATAAATGAGATACAATATGTACTTGTTTGTACATCTGGCTTCTTTCAGTTAGCATAAAGTTTGTCTATTATGACGAGTACTAGGATGAATATTTGCATGCACGTCTTTGTGTAGATAATTTATTTCTCTTGCATAAAAGCTTCAGAGGGACTTACTGGTTTGTATGATGAGTTTGTGTGTAATTTTTTCTCTTTTTAAAAATTATCGTTATAATTTTTTGAGTCAGGGTCTTACTCTGTCACCCAGGCTGGAGGGGCAGGCATAATCACAGCTCACTACAGCCTCGACCTCCTGGGCTTAGGCAATCCTTCTACCTCAGCCTCTCAAGTAGCTGGGATTACAGGCACATGTCACCATGCCTGACTAATTTTTGTATTTTTTGTAGAGACAAGGTCTCACAAACATTCTCCAGGCTGGTCTTGAACTCCTGGGCTTTTCAAGCAATCCTCTCGTCTTAGTTTAACCATCATAGTTTTAATTTGCATTTCTCTAATAAGCAATGACAGTAAGTGTCTTTTCACATGTTTATTAAGCACTTCTACATCTTCTTTGGCAAAATATCTATTTAAATCTTTTGCCCATTTTAAGATTGGGATGTTTGTACTTTTATTCTTGAGTTACAAGAGTTCTTTATATATTCTGGATACAAGTCTTTTATTAGATATTGATTTGTAAGTATTTTTCTCTTAGCCTGTGATTTGTCTTTTCATTTGCCTTTTGAAGTGCAAATGTTTTTGATTCTGATAAAGTTCAACTTATCAATAGTTTTATTTATTTGTTTATTATTTTTATTTTTGAGTTGGAGTCTCACTCCACCACCCAGGCTGGAGTGCAGTGGTATGCTCATGGCCACCCCAGTGTTGACTGCTGGGCTCCGGTGATCCTTCTGCCTCCGCCCTCCAAGTAGCTGGAACTACAGGGGCACACTACCATGCCCAGCTAATTTTTGATGTATTGTAGAGACAGGGTCTTGCCAAGTTGCCCAGGCTGGTGTTGAACCCACGGGCTCAAGCAATCCACTCGCCTCGGCCTCCCAAAGTGTTGGGATTACAGGCTGAGCCACTGAGCCTGGCCAATAGTTTTATTGTGATTCTGATGTGGTTTGCATTTTTTTATGATTATACCATAAACGGGTGCGTGAGAACATATATTCTCCCCCTGTCCCTTTTGCTATGTCCCTAAAGCTGCCCCAAAATGTTCTAGTGAAGAAAAATTGTGATGAAGGTGTTTCGGATAGGCATAATCTCTAACAGACTGTTTTGAGAATGGAGAAAAATTAGCTTGCCTTGAATAAAGAGAGGAAAAAAACCTAAAACACAGCATGAAAGTTATTTCGAGAGAAATGTTGCAGTAAACTGAACATTAATATTAACATGAGTATGGAAGGACAGGAAGGGGAAGAAGTGGTTAAAACTTAATGTTATCATAGGGTGAGTTCGAGAGTTCGAGACCACCCTGGGCAACATAGTGGAATCATGTCTCAAAACAAAAAAAAACCCAAAACATAATGTTATCAATTCTTTCTGGAGACAATAAAATAAAAAATAGAAGCCTTCTGAGGTGTCCTTGACTCCAGATGGGCCAAGAGGAGGGACTGGTGATGTTTTCTCTTTTCTCCTCTATCACTTGCTCGTCTCTTTTCCAGAGGCGTAGGGCGGGGTTGAGTAGCAGAGTGTCAAAAAGGAGAAAAAAAAAAACAGAGCACTTGGTCAGTAATAGATACAGAAAATATTGATATGGAAAAGTAGAAGTCAGAAAACCCAGGCTTTTATTTCCGCTCTGTCCCCAATGAGCAAAATTACCTCAGGACACGACCCAAAATATTTTTTATCTTCCTCTTTAAAATAGAAACAATAATTCCACTTTATAGCAGGTGAAGGGGGGGAGTTGCTTGTGAAGGTGTCTGCTCACAGTAGGCACCCAGAAGACTCTGCCACAAAGATCCAGAGACGTTCTGGACCAAAGCACCTCTAGGTGGGGCAAGAGTGTGCTAGCATCGGGTGCCAGAGGCTAGAGATTGAAACGCGCATTCATGGCAAAAGGCGACATTCCCTCTGAAAGCTTAACCAGACACCAAGAGAAAGAATCCCAGTGCCATCAGTAATCTAATACAGGGAGTGGAACATAAGAAAAGCTCTCCAAGAGAAAGAAACCCCATGGCGTTCTGTTCTTGTTTTAGGCTATGAGAGGTGTGGGAGATTGTAGACTCTAATTGAAAGATAAATGATACCAGAGAACAAACGAGAGAGGAAGAGTTTAGTTGAAATCTAAGCACTATCATTAACATGTTTTTAAAAAGCACGAATAATTGCTATCAGTCCACTGAAGACATCGTCATGGATAACCTCTGAGACTGTTTCTTGCTTATGATTCCACCACAAGCAAGAACTCTTCATAGAAGCAAGACTCTACTTGCCAGAAGGAAAGTTTCCAGAGGAGATTTTAAGGTGGTTGATGAGATGGAGAGCTGCCCAAAAATTTCCCTTAGGAGGGAAGGTATTTTGAATGTAGTAAGAAAGCAGGGTTAAAGAATTCCTGCCTTAAGACACATGCCAGTGTTTAAAAATTCACGTGTGAAAGATACTGAGGATAAGTTTAATTCCTTTACATAGAAATCCAGAAAAAGTTGATATTTTGGAATGTGAAGCTGGGGATGGGTAAGTTTCAGGTCTCAATGTTAGACACGGGAATTAAATTTGGAAAGGACTGGACAGCTGCAAACAAGTCATAAGAATCAGGAAGGCGACTGAAAGACAGGTCGCTTACAAGGTCCGGGCCTACACCTGGGGTTGGAGAAACACCATGAACTAAATATGTCACAATTAAATAGATTGTCATCGAAAGGAATATTTCCAGAGACTGAAAATCTCCCCCTCATTCTCTGGGCTTGCAAATCTGGTTGTTAGCACCCAGCAGCTTAGACCCACAGGCAGACTTATTTGTGGCATGTGTAACGGCTGCGACTGAGTTTTAAAATATATACGTCAATACTTGAATATGACGTTCTATAAAAATAGAACTACTGAAATAACTTGGGCATTTACACCTGTCTGTGCTGGATATTGCCTGTCTTCCTTCTCTGTCAGTCTCCACTGGTTACTGCTCCGCCCTGGGCCCTGGGAGGCCGCCCTGGAGGGACTGTCTCCTTGAGGTCTTCGGTCCTCTGGTTTCCTGTGGGACCCTTATGAATATCGCATCCTAGTGATAGGCATTGGAAAAGATCCCAGTGTGTGTGCGTGTGTGATGTTTTTGTATCAAAGTCTGTTTCCATAAATAACATTTGTGCCCACTCGAAGGCCAGACTTAAGGGAGGGAGGAGAGAGACAAAAAAGCCTCTGCTTCCAGGCAATAATACTCCTGCTGGAGGGTCCATTGTGTTATAGAAGTGGGGCTTTTCATCTGCGGGCCTTTCTGGGTGTGTGAAATCGTAAGAGTTTTATTGTATATAAGTGTAGGACTAATTGCAAAAAGCCCACACAATAACAAGTTATAAAGTATTTACATAATGTGAAAACGACTTATAATTCCAGTAGCCAAAGTTAACATTTTGGAGTATTTCCTTCCAGACTTTCTCTCTTCCCCTCCCTATTAATTTATTTGTGTGTGTGTGTGTGTGTGTGTGTGTGTGTGTGTGTGTGTGTGTGTGTTTAATTCCAATAGCAACCTATGCTGATTTTGAAAAAAATTCTGAGTATGCCAAATTATACAGAGACAAAAATTAAGAGCCAAATTTTTCTTTTGAATCAGAAATTCCTAAAGGAACATCACAGTAACTTAAGACATTTTATTTCATAATAATATTAACTCTAACCATAATTAGCTTTCCAAACGTGATGCTCACAGAACTTGGCCCCGGCTCACAGCCTGAAAACCTGTCCAGGGATTTCTGACTCGGCACAATTTCCCAAAGCTCCCACAACTGGTCTCCCACTCGCTCTGTTCCCTTCCTCTTTTTAATGAATGACTATTTACATTTTCTTCAGATATTCTTAAGACATGAAAATAAGAGTTGGAGAGAAAGAGCCTTTGTTGTGTCTGTTTTTAATTGGCAGGAATGGACAACACCTGTATGAAATGGATTGAAGGTAGAGGGATGCTTACAAAATGGGTAGCAAAAAAGAGTAAGAGACAAGTTTCCCCCCCTTTCTTTCCCTTTTTGTTCTTTTCTTTTAAATATTCTGAGACAAAAATGTACCCAGAGAGAGGAATTCAACTTGTTGGGGGGAAACTAAGAAGAGATTCAGTATTACCAAGTTTTAAGAATTGAAACTTCCAGAGAGAAGTAGAGATAGAATGTGGTTCACACACCACAGGAATGCGAAGAACTTTCTCAGGAGGGGGACAAATGTCCCCCATGGCTGGAATGGGGACGAAGAGAGTTGGCTGTGATTTCTGGGTGTGTGTTGTGAAGCCCCTGGGCACACCCCATTTAGAACAGAGTAAAGGCATGGTGGGGTGGACAAAATCTGTGGGTGATATGAAAATATGATGCAGACAATAGAAAGCATGCAGTGAGAAAGACACCAACAACCCAATGGCACATTTTTTTTAAGAGTTGAAGATGATAATTATATTTAGAGGATGTGACTAAGAAAATAAAGACCAAGGATATTTACCAAGTAGTGCACATGTGAAATTTTGGTTTTAGTTTATAGCTGTTTGTGGAACCTTCTCACAATGTGTGACCACGCTTCTTAGAATTTCCGTTTTCCTTTCAGAAGATCTTGGTGTTGCGCTTCGAGCCCTAAAGCCATTTTGCATGAAAAAAATAAGATCCTGCCAAAGGACTTTTAAAGAGCTCATTACGGGCTTGAGCCTATTTAGGAAAGAGAGAAAAATCCTCTTTAAAAGGGAAGTGGGAAGAAAAATGAGGAACAAAACTGCAAGAAAGAGGTAGACTGGAGATGTTTATGTGCAGTAACTGTGTTATCGGTTTCTGAGTGCGGCATAAAACATGAACAGATAATGACTGAATAAGAAGTGGTAAAATGGAGAGGAAAGAATGAATTCTCGGAAGCAGCTTAAGCTATTTTTGTTATTATTGTTGTTAAGCAGTTATTACTCACCGAACTAGGTTTTCATTTTTCTGCTTTTTAAGTACAGGAACTATGAAGATAAAGAAAATGGTATCTAGGAAAACATAATTCTTTGTCATTTTTAAAACTCCTCTTGCAGCACCTTTTCATTAGAATGTGTTGAACCGTTATGGTGAAGTTTGGTTGCAATCTGTTGTAAGTGCCAAAACCAGCACGATTATAATCGAGGATTTCCATTTTAGCTTTGAAGAAATGGTTTTTCTCTCTTAGTTTACAATTCAAAGATATATTTTTTTTCTTTCTAATCTGTTTGCGTACTTGCCTGAGCGATCCTAGAGGCTGATCCTGGCATAGCAGAATCTGGAGACCCCATGGCAGAATTCTACACTGCTCCCAGTTGGAATTCTGTCAGCCAGCCCTCCAGATGGACCACAAATCAAGACGACTGTTGAAGCAAGTCTTCAGGTGTACAACAATTCAGAATAGCCATCAAAGCAAGATCAGCTCCCTGTACTGCTCCCAGATATTCCTCATTCCATTTCCCCTTAAAGTCCCCTGTCCTTAGCCTGAAATTTTGAAATGGTTTCTTTGAGATACGAATCTGGCCATCTCCCCATCTGCTGGCTTTTGGAACGAAGTCAGCTTCCTTGTGCTATATCTCACGCTTGTGACTTTTGGCCTGCCAGCAAAGAGCCGCAGAACTTACGATCTGCATCACATTCTCTCATTATCCCATAGATGGATACTCAACTGTGGCAAAATGAACTGTTTCTACCTCCAGTCCTCAGTAGCTGTTTGTACTCAGAGTGTCACAACGGCACCGTTGATCGCCTCTGTTCACACTGCGTGGTCATTAGCTACGGTTCAAAAATGAAAAGGCCTCCTTGCATTTCAGTGTGTTGAATATCAACAGTCCCTGTTATGGTGAGAATTCTTTAGGTTGCAAGGAACAGTGTGTGTTCACATACAAACACAGGAAGAGGACCCACATGCCGAAAACCCAGGAGATTCTGATTACTAGGCCATGGGGAAGGTGAGAAAGACCCAGGGCAGTTTCTGGCTCTGGCTACATCCTTTCCTCTGCCCGCCTACTCATATTCTGTTGTAAATGCCACAACCAGCACTATTATAATCGAGGGTTTCCATTTTAACTTTTAAGAAATGGTTTTTCTTCCCATTTCCTTTGGACCCTCCCTCTCCCCTTCTCTCCTCTTCTTTTCTTGGCAACTCGCCTTTCCTCTGTCTACTTAGCGGGTCCAAAATGGCTTCTTCTGAAGACTCCACCTTCTCTCCCGCCTTTCCTTGCATTTTCATAGGCTGCATCCTTACCCTGCACTATTCCCTCCTCCTCTTAGCCTGGCTAGATCCTGTCTGCACTTTCAGAGTCTTCTCAGGTGCTGCAGCCTTTTTCAGGAAGCTTCCCTTGATTCCCCCAAGGCTGGCGTGAGTGTCCCACCGGTGAGTACCCAGGACCACTGGGGCTAACCATTTCATTTTTGCTCTTTCCACTCTAGGACTGATCACTTGTTCCTTCTCCTACTGCCACATGAGCCCTTTGAAGGCAGGGACTGTCCCTTGTTCCCCCAGCACTTTATACAGCGCATGGAAGTATCCATAATGACACACCATAGGGTTTGCAGTGCCCCTCCGACCAGAAGCTCGCTGGACATTTATTGAATGAATGAATGAGTCAGCGAATAAATGAATCTATCTCTCACATTTCTGGACTGCACAAAAATTGTAGTGTCACAACACCTAGTCTTTCCCTATTTGTCGCCTTCGTTCCGGCATACCTCAGATTTGCTTGTGCCTGTAGTTTAAGTCCCAAGTTCTATAGTAAAAATCAGTACCAATGGAGAAGGGCTCTGACTCATTTCTTGTCTTGGATTCTCTGACCGAGAATTCCAGTGGCTGATGTATCCCAGCTGGCTAAGGAACAGCATGCCTTCTGGGAGATGGCTCAAGATGAGGAGCTTTGTTCATATCCAGGAGACAAACTCAACTTTGGTGTCAAATGACTCACCTGGTCGATATTCCTCCTCAAAACTTTCACTCATAATTGAAGAAATTTGCAACGTTGTAAAGAAAACATCTGTGTTCATCTTCTTACCAGGCTTTTAAACTCTAACTCTGTGTCTTCAACAAGACTTCAGAAATTGGTTTTAATGTTTCTGATGGGATTTCCTCATGGTCTGTGAACACCACAAATTAACCATGTCTCTAATGTAAAAATGGTCGATTTCACAATTACTGGTTCCTGCAAGAGTTCATCATTACCCACTTCAATCTAGGCTCATGCTCACCTGCAAACGGAGGATGAAATAGTAGTTTTGAGCCCCGAAGTATTTCATAGACTAGTGTAGGTAGCCCTATTCGAACTCTTTCCCTGAAGCATCAGGTCCAACCCCTGAGTTCAGGTATCATATTCCCAGTGGGGCTTATTGTGAATTCTTGGGTTACCAACATCAAGAAAAATTATATTCTGTCTCCAACTGGACAGAAAGGGATACGTACCACTTCTTTGATGAGAAAGTAGAATTTCCCTCCCAAAGCTCACAGGGAAATTTTTGGCTTACATGGTTTTGCTGCCATAACTACGTTGGTCTGAATGTCCGTAAGGATAGGAATTCCATTTCCAGTTGTCGAATTCTCTGTACCGGCTTGGAGATTAATTTCTCCCCTGGCTGGTTTTAGTGCCCTTGCCGTAGTTAGGGTTCTCTCTCAAGCATCCTTCACTCAAAATAAATAAGTGCAAAAAAATTCTCCATGGAAGCCTGAGGGACATTTCTTATTCATGTGCCGAAGGGGAGTTTCCAAGAAGCAAACAAAGCTCTAAGGATGGGAAAATCAGAGAGAGAATCAAGTCAGTCTTGGTTCAAAATGGCCACTTCAACCATGAGCCTCTGCCATAGGAAATTACATAGGATTTTGCATTTATGGCAGAAGCCACATATGTGTCCCCTAAATATTTTGTCTCGTTAACTTCAACCCCAGGTTTTAGTTTCTGGAACAATATTTTGGATTAGGCATGAGCTGAAAAGAGGTAGCTTGCAAGTCAATCATTTCCTTTTGCAGTATAAATAACACGACTGGTAGTGTGTTGGCTGTTGGCCATCCCCACTTGTAAAAGTCCAAGCCAAGATTTATTCTTTCCTAGGTTAAGATTTTTCCAGAACCACATTTGGGAGCAACTGTATCCTTCCTTATTAAGCCTTGAGCTATAAAAGAAGGAATGGAAAAGGAGGAAGCTTGTCCATCAGCAGGGTCACTAAATATTCCATTCTAGAAAGCCAACTGGCACTGGGTCAGCCATTCAGTGTTGAAAGGCCGAACAACACCTGGAATCAGGTGCATCCTTTCTTAATTAACTGTACAGGGGCCACAGAATTAGACAACAGCAAACTCAGACTAGCCAATTGGCTTCCCAAATTCTCATGTAAGTCACCTTCGGGCATCAGGTGGTGCCAAGAATAGTTTTCTAAGCAAAAATATCCATCACACTTTCCTGTCTCTTATGCCTAAAATACCACCATTAAAGATTTTTATCTTCATATTGAAGAACAGAATTCACAAACCAGAGTTTTGGGATTTAGCTCTGTTATTGTGGTAAGTGATTTAATTTTGTTATGTCTCAGTTTTTTGTTATAAAATCTGATTAATAATGCCATTTTGGGGGTTGTTGTGAGAATTAAATGAGATATTAGTTGGTTTCAAACTTTGGTGAATATGAAAATTATCTTGTAGACAAGTGGGACCTCCTCATCAAATGGAAAAACTTTCTGCAGATCAACAGAAACCATCAAGAGAGCGAGGAGACAGCCCACAGAATGGGAAAAAAAATATTTGCCAGCTGCATATCTGGCAAAGGCCTAACGTCCAGGATCTACAAGGGACACAAATGTGCCCGAAGGAAAAAAAAACAAACAGCCTCATTAAAAGTGGGCAAAAGACATGAATAGACAAGTCTCAAAAGAAGACATATGAACAGCAGACACATGAAAAATGCTCAACCTCACTAATCATTAGAGAAATGCAAATCGAAACCACGATGCGATACCACCTCACTTCAGTAAGAATGTCCATCATTAATAAAACAAAAAACAACAGATGCTGGTGAGGATGCAGAAAAAAAGGGAACATTTCTACACGATTGGTAGGAATGCAAACTAACTCAACCTCTATGGAAAACAGTGTGGTGATTCCTAAAAGAACTAGAAATTGACCTTCCATATAACTCAGCAATTCCCCTTCTGGTAAGGTACCTGGAGGAACTTGAACCACTCTACAAAAAAGATACCTGCATATGCATGTTTATTGCAGCACTGTTCACAACAGCAAAAACATGGAACCAACCGTGCTGCCCATTGAAGCTGGATTGAATTTTTTAAATGTGGTACATATACACAATGGAATATTATGCAGTCATAAAGAAGGACAAAATTATGGACTTTGCAGTAACTCAGATAAATTTAGAGTCTGTGTACTTAGTGAAACAAATAACTGAGTACCACATGTTCTCACTTATAAGCAGATCCTGAACATTTACCATAATACTATAAGAAAGAGATTGGCAGTGGCCAGAAACTGCCAGTGGGTCGAGAGTGACACATGACATCACTAGGGGAATCTGATCTCAAACCAGGTGAAGTGAGGACCAAAGGGAGGCCAAAACTTTACCTGTATGATGACCACTTGTATATTTAATCCTGAATTGTACTCCATATCTTCAAAAACTTAAAATTAAAAAAGAAAATTATCTTGAATCCTTGTTAAAAATGCATATTCTCAGGTATACTTCAGGAGATAATGTATATCAATTTATTTTGTAAACATAAAGGGTTGTACATATATAAACAATGGCTTGTAACATCCTGGGCATTTCAGGACGAGTGAACACTGAGTGTTAATCAACCCATCACAAAAGAGAATGGGGTTAAAGAAACTGTCATTCATTGACTATTTAGTATGCTCTAGACCCAGTACACACATGAAGCTATTTAATTATATATAATAGATATTGGTATTCCCATTTACAGGAGGAAATCGAGGTGGAGAGAAATTAAGACCCTTGCTCAGTATCACACAGCTAACAAATGATAGAGTCTGTCTCTGAACCTGGCTTTCCTTGCTTCCAAAGCCCAAGCTCTTTCCATTTTACTAGAATTAACTCATTGATTAGATATGGACTTTTCTAAGTGACCACAGGTGGGAGTCTAGTCTTTTAGAACTGGAGAGAGAGAAAGATAAATAAGGATTCCTCAAAGTGTTGCTCCCAGATCAGAAGATTCAACATCACTCTGGGAACCTGTTAGAAATGCAGATTCTGAAGCTCTACCGCAGACCTTCTGTACCAGAAGCCCTGGAAGTGGGCCCAGAAATCTGCATTTGAGTAAGCGCTCCAGGTGATTCTGAGGCAGGCTCATCTCTGACAGCTGCTGCCATGGACCTGAGCCCTGAATGTGCATGTGAGTGTCTTGTGGGGGGATCCTGGAAGGGCAGGGGCTTGGAGTAGCCACAGGCAGGAGATGGCATGAGAAGGGGAAAGGTGATTGCAGGCAGAGGGGGGTAACGTCCGGGCACCGCCTTCACGCCTGCTCCTGCTGTGTTGGTCTCAGTCCGTCTCACTGGGAGGCCACAGGCAGGATGGGGCCCACACACTCCATGCCAAGGAACGGCACGGTGCTGGGAAAGAGCCTTCCGTGAGATGAAGGGTCTGCAGATTCTGGAGCTCATCCTTCATTAACTTTAGTGATTGGAGATTGAGGACAAGTTCAACAAGAAAAGGCTCAACCGATTATCAGAATGATCTCATAATGAACGGAAAGAGGAAAGCGTGCCCTAAAAAAGTTCCCCTTTTCTCTACGCTTTTGCCTTACCTTCCTCCGACCCCTTACACAGAAGATTTTGTCTGGCCATCGTGGGAACTGCCTTCCTTCCAGATTCAAGAATTCTCCCCTCAAACAGTATATTGACATTTTAAACGTGGAAATCAATAACCGAGGACAAAAGGCTTAAAATAAGAGCATTTGAAAAGTAAATATTCAGCCGGGCTCGGTGGCTCAGCCGGTAATCCCAGCGCTTTGGGAGGCTGAGGTGTGTGGATTGCCTGAGCCCGAGGGTTCGAGACCCGCCTGGGCAACTGGGCGAGACCTCATCTCTACAATAAATCAAAAAATCATCCGGGTGTGGTAGCACACACCTGCAGTTCTGGCTACTTGGAAGGCTGAGGCAGAAGGATGGCCGGAGACCAGCAGGTGGAGGCTGTGGTGGCCGGGAGCGGCCACTGCACTCCAGTTTGGGTGACAGAGTGAGACTCCCACTAAAAAAAAAAATAAATAAATAAATAAATATCCTTAAGAATGGAATAAGAAAAATGAAATTTTTGAACCGATTAGGTCATCAGTGTAAATTTAGTTTGCATATAAGAGATTTTGGGAAATTACTGAATGTGCCAGAAATAGATTATTTTATTTAATTTCTTTCTTTCTTTTTTTTTGGAGTCGATGTCTCACTCAGTCATGCAGGCTGGAGTGCAGTGACACACTCACAGTCACTGCAGCCTTTCCCTGCTGGGCTCAGGTGATCCTTCCACCTCAACCTTCCTAGTAGCTGGTACTACAGTTGCGCGCTACCACGCCTGACTTATTTTTTGATTTATTGTAGAGACGAGGTCTCACCAAGTTGCCCAGGTTGGTCTTGGGCAATCCTCTCTCCTCGGCTTCCCAAAGTGCTGGGAGTATAGGCTGAGCTACCGTGCCCAGCTATTTAATTTCTTAACACTTAATATGTGTTTTTGACAAGCAAAATATGTTCATGTGGCTCAAAATTTTAAAGACTGAAAAAGGCACACAGGGAAAATCTTCCTTCTATTCCTAACTCTCAACCACTCAGCTCCCTCTCCAAAGTCCACCAGGGCTATCAGTTTACCATATCTCTTTCTAGAGATGGTCAACACATTTACACATTTTTACTTGCGTTTCAGCATACTATGCAGTCTTCCGCACCTTGCTTTTTTAAACCTAATAATATACCTCTTGAAACATTAAAGATGAGGTCTTTTACATAAAAATATGAGTCAGAATTATCAGTGAACCATCCGAAACAACATTCCAGAATAAGAGTATTCCCCCATAACTCGCTCTTCTGTGAAATGGTAGTGTCTTTCTATGCTTCATTCTACCTGACTCTGTCATCTAAGAGAGGTTTCTTCCAGTTAAAGAGATGCCACGAGCCCGTGCTCATGGTGAATATGCCTCGGGTGAATGACTGGACAGAGGGCCTGCTCTGTGTCAGTATCAAATCTTGACCTTTGCAGGTCCAGAAACATCCCTTTTTTTTTCACCAGGAGCTGTTCCCACTCAGTGAGACTCTCAGAGAACATTTATAAATGCCAATCCATTTAAAGTAAGACCCCAAAGAGCCCAGTGAACTCCTTTCTCTGTTCTAGTCTGTAAAGGAAACCAGATTACTGTCGACTGTACTTGGTAAAAGTAGAGTCAGAGCCAGAGGCATTAGTTGGTGTTGTGGTCAGCTTTTGTCAGTGGGTTACTCCTATCTTTTGGCAAGAAAACTCTTACTTGTATAGTTACTTTTGCTTGTGTGGTTATTATTTATGCTTATTATGGGCCAACCTGTATACTCCAGTTATGGCATTCAATTCTCACACAAGACTAAGAGGCAAGTCTTCTTATTCATATGTTACAGTTAAAGAAACTGAGGCTAAGAATGGTTAAACAACTTGCCCAAGTTCACACAAAACTTCTAACGATCCTCTCCACTTGCTCTTTAGAATCTTTGGGGAAACTCTTCAATGAACGCCTTCACCCTTCCCACAGGCTGAAGAGCCTAGGGTCACAGTTTTCTCTATTACATCCCAGTCCTGATGACACGCCCCAGCTCTCCAGCCACCAGCCACGCACACAGCCAGCATCACTCTGACCCCTTCTGTGCAAGAGATACAGGATGAAGGGGCTCCCACCTGGTGCCCTGGTTAGCGTTGAAGAAAGATAAGCAGCTGATATTGACCATGCCCGATGCTTTCCTAAAGATAAGCTGTATCAAACATTCCCTGAGGGGTCAGGAGATGGTCATAATAGCTATCATGTACTGAGCACCTGACTCAGGCACTGCTCTAATTTATTTTTCACACTCATTTAATCCTCTCAACAATCCCCCGTGGGAGCGATTATTATTATGCTATCATGTCAGTGAGAAGACAGTCACAGAGAGCTTGTGGAACTGGCCCCAATGACATACAGTCAGTGTGGGCTTCTTTATTTTGAAGATATGGGGTACAATTCAGGGTTAGGTATACAAATGTTCATTATGCAGGTATCCTTGTTGATGAGGTGTGCCCCTTCCTCCCCTGGCAGTTTCCCTCAACTGCCAATCCCCTTCTTATAGTATTATGATAACTGTTCAAGGTATGCTTATGAGTGAAAACATATGGTACTCAGTTATTTGTTTCTGTGATAGATCACTGAGTATGATAGACTCTAAATTCATCCACATTGCTGCGAAGTTCATATGTTTGTCCTTCTTTATGGCTGCATAATATTCCATTGTGTACCATTTTTTTTTTTATCCCATCCGGCTTTGATGGGTAGCATGGTTGGTTCCATGTTTTTGCTATTGTGAATAGGAGTTAAGCATTTCTAATATGTGTTTTTCCTAGTTCAATTCAGAGGGCAATGTATCCAAGTTTTGTGGCACATTTTCATGATTCATAAGAACTAACTGTGTCGTTATAATTAATGTTTAACCATGCAATAGCTAGGCTAGTTTCTGTGGAAAAAGAATAAAGTAAGAAGGTATCCAAGGGAACTTTTTTTTTTTTAACAGTGTAGTCAGCTCACACTTGAAGGAGAGAATTAGTGGAGGAGAGGTGACTTGATATGGACATAAGCCATTTTCAAAACTGATAACTGGCTCTGATTTTCTGGTGTCATTTATCCAAAGAGCACTATCATCTCATTGATCTAAAGGCATTTCCTCCAGAGAGGGGATTTCACAGACGTGCATACATGTGGGAGATGAACAAGAATCTAAACTGTGAGAAGAGCGGACCCAGGAGACATTTCAGAAAAGGGTTGGACGAAGTGTGGAGGACTGGGAAAAGAAGACGGGAATAGCTTATTTAGGAGAAGGTTTAAGGTCAGTTCTCAGAGCTTGAATTCAGGGAGTTAGGGAAGGGGTCAGGAGAATAGGGACCTTCTAGGGGAGCTGACATGCTCTCATTTCCCCGTCTCTGAGAACTGGCCCCAATCACGTGAATGGACCGGACGGCTTTGTCTAAATCACCATGTTCTTTCTTAGCCATAGCCGATTGGTTTGGGGGACCACTGGCCTAAAGGGAACTGAACAGATTTGACTCTGAGGAATTAGGACCTTTGAACTGAGAGATGTTAGACGTCCATGCCGAGAGCAGTGGCCTGAAACTGTGGCTAATGCTAATCATTGGGTCCTCCCTGTGTCCGGTCTCCCCCAGGCTGGGTGTTCAGACCTTCCTTGGATTTCCTTACTTATTTGTTTATGTACTTAATTACTTACCTCCCTATATTTAAGTTAGCTAGAGTTGACTTCTGTGATTTGGGACTAGAATCTTACCTAAGGCAGTGAGAAAGCTGGAAAATACCTCTTCAGACTTCCATGATGTCTTCTCAACTCTGATGAAAACCAATTTCTTCTAAGTAAGATCGACAGGTCAATTCTCTGGAAATTAACACTCCATTGAAGTCTGAGACTGCTTGAGAGTAGAAATCAAGAAAAGTGGCTTCTCTCTCTTTCCTTCTTAAATCATTTAAATTACATATCTGGGAACAAGATTAAGGTCTAACTGTGACTGACCTCCAGCCACGGGTGACTGAGGTCATGACGATGGCTGAGATTTCCAGAACACATTACTGACTGTGAAAACAGACTTACTGCATCAAAGTACTTAAAGTAGGACACAGGAACCTGCATTGCAAAATTGTAAACCAGCTCTCTTGCTCAGTTTTATGTTGTTATTTAGACAGATTTGTGTGTGTGTGTGTGTGTGTGTGTGTGTGTGTGTGTGTGTGTGTGTGTGTTTAATGGTATACAAGGGGAACATCCCCCAAAATGGAATTATCTTTTGGATAATACAGGCCCACCGTAGTAGACTTGAAATTTGTCCCTCCAGATCAAACGGTCAGCCAAAGTTTTTTGTTTTAATTTTTTTTCATTTTAAATATGTGGGGTACAATTCGGGGTTAAGTATACAAATGTGAATCATGCAGGAACCCTTGTTGATGAGGTGTGCCCTTCCATTCCCTGGCAGTTTCCCACTATTGTCCATCCCTTTGATAACTATTACGATAGTTATTCAAGATCCACTTATGAGTGAGAACATGTGATACTCAGTTCTTTGTTTCTGCGATAGATCACTCAGTATTATAGACTCTAAGTCCATTCAAGTTGCTGCAAAGTTTGTAATTTTGTGAAGTTTGTAATTTTGTAAAGTTTGTAATTTTGTCCTTCTTTATGGCTGTGTATATGTACCACATTTTTTTTTAATCCAGTCCTCTTTCAATGGGCAGCACGGTTGGTTCCATGTTTTTGCTATTGTGAATATTGCTGCAATAAACATGTGTTTGCAGGTATCTTTTTCACAGAGTGATTTGAATTCCTCCGGGTATATTCCCAGTAGGGGAATTGCAGGGTCATATGGGAGGTCAATTTTTAGATCTTTTGGGAATCGCCACACTGTTTTCCACAGAGGTTGTACTAGTTTGCACTCCCACCAACAGTGTAGAAGTGTTCCCTTTTCACCACATCCTCTCCAGCGTCTGTTGTTTTTTGAGTTATGGATGATGGCCATCCTGACTGGAGTTAGATGCAACCAAAGTTTTTATCTGGAAGTTTTGAGAAGTTTGCATCACGATTTGAGGAAGAAACATCCCAAGCTGTGGCAAAAAGGTGACTGGTTCTTCCACCATAACAATGTATTGCCCATGCCGTGATGAGTGTTCAGCAGTTTTTGACCAAAAACAGCATCACATCTGTGTCCCACCTTCCCTATTCACCTGATCTCACCTTAAGTGACTTTTTTGTTGTTGTTTCCCTGGATGAAAAAGGTCTTCAGAGGGAAATGTTTAGCTGATGGGGAAGAGGTGAAACAAAAAACGGCAGAAGCGCTAAAAGGCATAAAAACGGATGCGTTCAAAAGCTGTTTCGAACAGTGGAAAAAGTGTCTCGATAAATGTATTGCATCCCATGGAGAGTACTTTGAAGGTGACTGAAGGTCAAGCATGTATGAATAAATACACACATTTTTGTGTTGTTGCTTTTGGTTTTTTTAATTTTTATTTTTTGAGTTGGAGTCTCACTCTGTCGCCCAGACTGGAGGGCAGTGGCCGCTCCCAGCCACCGCAGCCT
>NW_007233006.1:325664-378393 GCF_000164805.1 Carlito syrichta
CGCCAGGTTGCCCAGGCGGGTCTCGAACCCGTGGGCTCAGGCAATCCACTCACCTCAGCCTCCCAAGGTGCGGGATTACTGGCTGAGCCAGTGAGCCTGGCTATACACACATTTTTATAAATACATTCTGGGTTGTTTGGGGTCCTCCCTTGTAAATGTTGTGAAAATGAAACACGACATTGGGGAAAAGGGAGACTACTGTAGACTAAGCAGTCAGGCAAGGCTAAGAAAGACACCTGGAGTTTTACATGCATTAATTCATTTGAGCCTTTCTTTCTTTTTTTTTTTTTTTTTGAGTTGGAGTCTCACTTCGCTGCCCAGGCTGGAGTGCAGTGCATGCTTGGCCACTGCAGCCTCGACCTGCTGGGCTCTGGTGATTCTTTCGCCTCAGCCTTCCAAGTAGCCAGAACTACAGGTGTGTGCTACCACACCCGGCTAATTTTTTACTTATTGCAGAGATAAAGTCTCGCCAAGTTTCCCGGGCGGGTCTTGAACCCGTGGGCTCAGGCAATCCACTCACTTTGGCCTCCCAAATTACTGGGATTACAGGCTGAGCCAACGAGCCCGGCCTCCTTTGAGCCTTTCAACACAAGGAGACAAGTACTGTTATTGGATCCATTTTACAGATGAAGAAATGAAGGCACAGATACCGTCATTACTTGCCTTAAGGCATGAAGTTTGTGTGGTGAAGCCAAGATTTGAAAGCATGCCAGCTGGCTCCAAGATGTGCTCTTTACCGCAAAACTGTCCCGACCCTGGCAGTTTTGTAAACAGCTCACAAGGTCGGGCTGGGGTACACCTGGCTGGAAGGCCAGTGCTTCACCAAGCATTCAAGTTGTGGAGACAACAATATTTTTATATTAAAACAGATTTTGATGTATTATTGGGCAGAAAGAAAAATTAATATGAATATTTAAAATAAGATACAGAACCTCAGTGGAACGTCACACTTGGAGCAGGCATTGCCCATCGAGACCCCAGCCGCCGCATCTGCGATACCACGTTCACATCCCGCGCCTTTCAGGGCACTTCCCTGGGAAAGTCTGAGAAATTCTGCAGCACTGCCATGGACCTCATATATATCAAGGGGAGTGGTATATATGAGTGTTCAGTAGGTTTTCCAGAATCTGTGTGGAATTCTGTACTAATCGTCCTATTACATGCAGAGTGAGAGCGGGCATTGATAAGTGTTCGTTGTTTTTTTTTTTTCCTGAACATTGAATTTTTTCCTGGACTTGATATTTGCTCTCCTGAGCTCTTGGACTTATATCACTACTATACAGCATGAGCCAGGCTCGGTGGCTCAGCCTGTAATCCCGCGTCTCGGGGAGGCTGAGGTGAGTGGATCACTTGAGCCCGCAGGTTTGAGACCCGCCTGGGCAACTTGGCGAGACCTCATCTCTACAATCAATCAAAAATTAGCCGGGTATGGTAGCACACACCTATAGTTCTGGCTACTTGGAAGGCTGAGGTGGAAGGATCGCTGGAGCCCAGCAGGTTGAGGCTGGGCTCCGCTCCCGGCCACTGCACTCCAGTCTGGGTGACAGAGTGAGACTCCAACTCAAAAATAAAATAAAATAAAATATACAGCATGATGCAGCTCAGAACTCCAGCCAGAAAACCCAGACTCTGCCTTCAGATCCCCCAACTCAGTGATTCACTTGCTGGGTGAGAAGACTGCTGTCTAGAGATTTCATGAGATTGAATTCATCTCCCTGCATATCTCCACGTCTAGCCTGTTTGAGACTCATGGTAGGTGCTCAATGTGTGTGGGTGCACGTGTGTGTGTTTAATGATGAGAGAGTGAGTACATGAGCATTCTCTTTGAAATTAGCCACATCAGCACAATCAGAATTATATAAACTCAAAAATAAGTTAGGAATCATGTTCTCACAAAGTGGCATAATGAAATTACCACCCTTTGGTAATAGTCTCAGAAATGAGATACTTGTCTCAAGCTCTGAAATGCCCCGTACATTCTGGAGTTTACTCTTCACTGGGTGACACAGCTTCCCTAGGTCTGTGTCGAACCAGATTTTGAATCCAACAATCTATTAACACATCAGCCTCCAGACCAGAAGACAAGTCACCTTAAGTAAATAAAATCCTCAAGAAGCCTGCAGAAGGGAGGCAGAGGAAGCAGTTTGCTTAGACCCATTGACAGACCGTCTAAGCAGAAACAGCAGTTCCCCCAGGCCTTCCTGGCCCACTCCAAGCAGGATTATCAAGGCTCCAGCCAATCAAAAGCACAGCCTGCCTTTGGGGTCCTACTAAGGGATTTGTATTTTTCTTTTCCACATTACTAATGTGATGACAGAAAGGGTCCGTGGTCATTAGAAAAGGCAGGGGGTATTTTGCAACTTTATTGAGCCTCTGAAATAATCACCAGTCTCTTGTCTTCCAAGAGACAGGCATAGCCCCTCATGCTGCTTACGGTCATGGTCAGACAAGATGCCAGTTATGAAGGAAGGTGGAAGAAGGATGTTCTCTCGTGTTAGGGCCAAACCAGGTGAGCAAGGCTGGGCAAAGGGAACCAGAATCAAAATGCAGCAGTTGCAGAAGTGTGGTGGCCTCCAGGTGGGAATGGAGGACAAAGAGCCATTTGTACCTCAGACGCCCGTGGTTGTTCTGGCTAGAGATTTCATGAGAATAGAATACATCTTCCTCAAATGGTCTAGGGCCGCTGCTCAAGAAGGTTTTTACCTTCCTTCTATTTTTAGGCTCAACCGTTCAACGGTGGCCTCAGCAATCGATGCCTAGGCTAAGAGGCCCCCAACACACAGAATGGAGACGCTGGGCATTTCCCACATCGTTTTCCACCGTTCTCGGCGCCTCCTTCACTCCCTTGTCTCTGTAGTTGACCGAGACTTCCGATGGAAGGGGTCACATCTCCTTTTTCTCATTCTACCCCACTTGAACATCACCATTAACCTCATCCCATCACCCCAGTCTTTAAGAATGAAGAGACGATAAGAAGAGTTCCTTTTTGCAAAAAAAGAGAAAGTTTTCGCCCGAGCAAGGCATTCATTCCACATTTATTGAGTACTATCCTGTCTTAAGCTCTGTTCTAGGTGCTGGCAGTGCAGCAGTGAACAAAACAAATTCCCTGCACCCGCGGGCATAATGATCCAGTTGGGAGAGACAAACAATAAGCAAATAAATATAAGGTAGGATAGATGGCTATAAATATTGGGAGTAAACTAAGGCAGGATGAGGTAAGACAAAGGTGAAGGTGGAGATAGAATGGGATATAATATTTTAAGCTGGGTGGCCAGGAAAGGCCTCTCTGATAAATAGCATTTGAGCAGAGACCAAAGAGAGAGAGAGAGATAGAGAGAAAGCCATGGAATAGTTGGGGAAAGAGCATTCTAGACAGAACAGTAGCAAGCACTGAGGCCTGAGTCCCGAGTGCATGATGGCTTGTTCAAGGAACATCAAGAAGAGCAGGGTGGCTGGGACCCAGTGAGCAAGGGAAGCTTTTGCAAAGTTCTGCCCAGAGGTGAGTGGTGCTGGCCTGGACTCAGGCGGCAGTGGCAGAAGTGGTTGAGACATCGTCAGCCTTGTGACTCATTTTGAGGGCAGAGCTTTTGAGACTTCCTAATGGATATGAAAAGAGTAGAGGATCAATAGTTTGGAGAAGGTAGAAGAAAATCAAGAGTTTTTATTTTTTGTTTATTTGTTTGTTTATTTGAGTTGGAGTCTCACTCTGTCGCCCAGACCAGAGTGCAGTGGCCGCCCCCGGCCACCGCAGCCTCGACCTGCTGAGCTCCGGCGATCCTTCCGCCTCAGCCTTCCAAGTAGCTGGAACTACAGGTGTGCGCTACCACGCCGGCTGATTTTTTGACTGATTGTACAGATGAGGTCTCGCCAAGTTGCCCAGGTGGGTCTCGAACCCACAGGCTCAGGCAATCCACTCACCTCAGCCTCCCAAAGCGCAGGATTACAGGTGGAGCCACCGAGCCCAGCAAATCAAGAGTTAAAAACATATATATATTAGTTTGAGTTACCTTTAGACATTCGAGTGGAAATGTGGAGAAGGCAGTGGACTATCGAGGTTTGGAATTGACAGGAAACACTATGCTGGGTGTTGGCAGAGTCTGCACAGATGCTTTTGAGAGCACAGAGAGAGGAGGCCGGAGGACCGAGCTCCAGGGACACCTCCTGCAGGGAAGGGGAGGGGTCCGCAGAGGAGATTCAGCAGGAGTGGTCAGGGAAGGAGGGAGAAAGACAAGGGAGAAGAGTCCCAAAGCAAAGGGGGGGCTCATTTCAGGAAGGAATCTGTGATCGGCTCCAGCCCATGCCGAGGCGGAGCAGGATGAAGCCAGAGGATGGCAATCTGGGGGTACCTGGGGACATTCAGAGAATAGTGCTAGAGGAGTCTGAGGAGGTGGCTTCAGAGAAAGGGGGAAGGACGCAGAAACGGCAGGAAGAGGTTTGCTAAAACGGGAGCAGAAAATGGGCAAAAGCCGAACATACGGGGTCATGGAGTGTTTCATCATGATGGGAAGCAGATGTGCTTTTTTTCCTCTTATGTAGTGTTCATTTCTTTATCACAAAAGGAAGGTGGGTTCATTGTAGATAAGTTAGAAAATATATATAAGAAAAAAAGAAGGAGAAGTTTTTCTGAGAAATTTTATTTTTTTTTTGAGTCAGCTTTTCACTCTTGCCCAGGCTGGAGTGCAGTGGAACTATCCCAGCTCACTGCAACCTCGACCTTCTGGGCTCAGGCAATCCTTCCACCTCAGCCTCCTGAGTAGCTGGGACTACAGGCATGTACCACAACACCTGGCTAATTTTTAAAAATTTTTTGTAGAAACAGGATCTTGCTATGTTGCCCAGGTTCGAACTCCTGGGCTCAGGCAGTCCTCTCACCTTACTTTCCCAAAGAGCTGGGATTATAGGCGTGAGCTACCACACCTGGGCTTGGAGAAACCTTTAATCCTACCATGAAGAAATATAACTATTGTAAACATTTTGTTGGGTAACCTGGAATTTTTCCCATGCTGTGCAAAGCATGTAGTGACCTTCTTTTTAAATGGAAAAGCATATAACCTGAATATATTTTCATGTCAGTGTACATTTACATCTTTATTAAATGACTGCATACCACTCCATGTATGTGAATGGACAGGAAGAGCTTGCTTTAGGAGGTGGATGAACAGTTTTTAAAGTTCTTCCTGTTCTTGACTCAAAATCATTCTTGATTCCATCTTTCAGCCTTAGTTTTGCTTTTTGGGAGTAATGTGGAATAAAGATAGCCCAGGATTCAAACATTCAAAGTCAGTTACAATGCTCCATCTCCGGCTCCCAGACGTTCCCAGTTCTATAGCAGGAGCCAACCACCTACCTCTTCCTGCCGGCCAGTGAGGGACCCAGGTCGAAGGACCTTCACCTGTTGGGAGCCAACATCTATAGCTAGATGGCTGAGGCCTGTAAAGGCCCATCTGGAAGATCGCCTCTGACATAGGATATCAGTTATACCTATAATATTGGCATGTGATTAGTGACCAGTGAGCATACATGGCAGTAAAACTTATAAGTAAATCTCAATACACCTGATGGAAAGTGCATAGCAGAATTATTTCTCTCTGTCTTTCTAAGTTTTACTTCTTTCTAGATATTTTTTAACTTCTATTTCCTGGTAGACTGGGTAGTCAGCTCTTGTTCCCGAAAGCTGTTTCCCCTAGGGCTAAGATTAGAAACTAAATTACCATGATAGTTTTGTCGCCCTGCCCCTAGCCAGGCAGAAAGTTTTCTTTTGTTTCATTAATTACCGAAACTCTGTCTGCTTCAGCCCATGGCCGCCATCTTGGCAACCCTGCATTTCCTTGTTCAAGAGTGTGATAGCTACTATTTGATTTTTAGAGTAGACTTGTTAGGATAAAATATATACATATACACTCATAGTTGCGTAAATTTATGCTTGCTATTTTGTTTCCTTTTGCTACATTATTCAAATATAATAATTACTATACGATTTATAAAAGAATTAATGATGAGGTATTAGCTTAATAGGATATAGCATAGTATTAAAGGTCAATCATTAGATTATATAAAAATTAAAGTTTAGACATATGAAACTCATATGAATTATAGTAAAGTTTGGTAGTTTAAGAATAAGTTTTAACTGAGTTATAAGGCATTATGTTAAATCGTAATAGGATAATAGTATAACTAACAGCTAAGTCATTTAACTAAACTTATAGATTATAGTATAGTGTTAAAGTTGATAATATTAATTGTTAAAAATATTGGGAATCAGTGAACTTGGGATTGAACCTAGAGTTAACTCAGAAAAGTTTTTTGGTATTAATCACGTTTAGACAAAGAGTATAATATGAATGATTTATTGACACTGTGGAGATATTTTGAACAATTGAAATGTGCACCTGTGACCTTGATGTGAGTTTGTGAAGCACGTCAGGCATCATGGAGTTTGAATTGTCTGCTTGGAACTTGCAAATCTCGTGATGGTCTTGTGATGCATAATTTGTAAACCGCAATATACATCACGGAATTTGTACGCCCCCAGTAAATAATTATCACACTGCTGGAGGGTATAGAAAATGGTATATAAGTTGGAAAAGGTTTGAATAAAATCGGCTCCAGTCCTGATCAGACTGTTCCCAGAAGAACTGCCTCCGAGTAGTCTCTTCTCGCTATCCAGATTCTCTGGTGCGGGTCCTAACCCACCCTTGGTCAGTGCTGGTCACTGACATCACCTCAAAGTTCTGTGCTTCCACATCAAGCAGTTTTATGGGTGGTTCTACATCTGTGTGCCCTGGTTCTGATGATAAGAGCAATATTAGCTGACAATGACATGTGCCAGAGTCACCATCTAAGTACTTTGTGTGTGTGGTTGTGTGTGTGTGTGTGTGCATGCCACTTAACCCCTGCAAACGCCCTATGAAGTAGTTACCATTTTTACCCCCATTGACAGATGAGGAAATGGAGATTACATAGCTAGTTATGGATAGAGCTGGGATTTAAACAGGCATGCTGGCTCTAGAGTCCCTGCGCTTAATCACTGAGTCAGTGTTTCTCAAACTTGAGCACGCGTCAGAATCACAGAGGGCAGGTTCAAACAGAACGCGGAGTGTTGCTGACTCAGCAGGTCTTCGGAGTGGGGACTGAAAAATCTGCATTTCAAATTAGTTTCTAGGTGATGCTGATGCTGCTAGTCTGAGAATGACAGTCTGAGAATCACTAGTAAGTGGCTAACTGAAACCTCCTCTTGATTCTCATGTTTGAGTTGGTTTTTTGTTGCCTGCTTGATACCCTCACTTCTCAGGGGCTTCTAAGTCTACAGAATGTTGCTGAATCCCCACTCTCTCTGCTCTAAGACGCCTCTGATACTACCTGGTTTCCTAGTCCTCTACCTATTGTCATCTACACGAGGTCCCTGTTCTCCATTCACCTTCCTGGGCTTTCAGATGCTAGAAACTTCTTCATACATCCCACTTCATAGTGGTTTTTCTGGCCAGCAGATTCTTTCTGTTCTGTCCCTCCACTGACTGAGCTGTGGTTATGACAGCTGTTACATATGCCTTCAGACTTCTCTGACCTAGAACAATCAACCTAGGTCACATGCTCTCAGATGACATGGTTTGCAAACCTGTCACTGTTCAGAAGCCCTTCCTCTGACTTTTCTCCAGGCTGTCCAGGCTCAGAACCGACATAGTACTCCACATGGAATCTGACCACAATTCACTGGAAGCGTCACTCTCGGTCTCCCACCCATCAATATTCTATCAATACTGCCTGAGATTGCTTTACTCTATGCTTTTGGCACATGTTGACTGTGTGTCAGCACAGACAGACTTCCAAATATTGTTCAAAGAAACTGTTCTGAGAGCCATCTTTCCTCCATTGTAAGCTTATGCCAGTTATTTATTTATTATTTTACCTTGACACAGAACTTTATAGTTATCTCTGCTTTCGTCTAGTTTGTTTTTATATTGTTTCAGCCAATGGGATTCTTTTCTTTTTTAAATAAACCCTTCTTATTATTTTTTCTTATTATGAAAGGAATGTTTGTTCATTACAAAAAGTATTATAAAATACAGATAAACAAAAGAACATTAACAATTTTATTATGCCACCCACCCAGAGCTGATCACGATAAATACTAGAGTGTATATCTTTATAGAACCTTAATAAATAGCTTTCCAAATTTTTTTGATTTATTGGGGAGATAAGGTATTGCCAAGTTGCCCAGGCTGGTCTCAAGCCCTTGGGCTCAGGCAATCCTCTTGCCTCCGCCTCCCGAAGTGCTGGGATTACAAGCATGAGCCATCTCGCCTGGCCAAGACTCATTCTTATTCCAATATATTTTCTATTTTTTGTAGCTCTGAGTCAGCCACAGACTGGTCTCTGTGCTTTTGTGCAAGTTGTTGATAGAATATTGTCCAGTGTGGGCAATAATAGAATCCTGCAGCAGTGCCCAAGATTCTGTCCTCCAAAAGGCTACTGACGTGTCGTTCGGCACTTATTGGGTAGCAGCTTTCAAACAGTTAGAAATCTTTTTTTTTTTTTGAGTTGGAGTCTCACTCTGTCACCCAGACTGGAGTGCAGTGGCCGCTCCCGGCCACGGCAGGCTCGACCTGTTGGGCTCTGGCGATCCTTCTGCCTCAGCCTTCCCAGTAGCCAGAACTACAGGTGCGCACTAACACACCCGGCTAATTTTTGATCTAATATTGTAGAGATGAGATCTCACCAAGTTGCCCAGGCTGGTCTCGAATCCGCGGGCTCAGGCATTCCACTCACCTCAGCCTCCCAAGGTTTGGGATAATCAATGTATGTGTACTCTGGTCTAGTTTCCCATGTTATTCTAATGGATGATAGCGTGAAGGGTTTTATCTGTTTAAGTAATGATCTTATGCAGTCTGAAGAGATGGTGATCTACGTCCTATATTTCCCAAGTAACCAGGCTGCACAAATGGACTATTTGTAGATTTCACACCCCAATACTATACTACCGTACCTTCTTTTTTTTTTTTTTTTTTACTTTTTTAAGGATATGGGTACAATTCAGGGTTAGGTATACAAATGTTCATTATGCAGGTAAACCTTTCAGAAATAAAGTCATATGCCTATTTCCAGTTTTCGGGTTCTTTTCCCATTCTTTTTTGATTTCCCAAAAACTATTGTCAGTGATTGCGCAATTGTTTTGGTTCCTTCCCTGAGCACCCGGTACAAGAATTTATGAGGGTCTGAAGAGCAAAGACTTGTACAGAGGCTTCCTGTTTTCTTGCTCTCTTAGCCCCTGTCTTAGACTTCGATTACCTTTCAATCATGTTTGTCCTACGCGTTCAGGCTTGAAGATCTTTCACTTTCATAGAGAAGACAGAAGCAAAATGAGAGTTGTGAAGAAGTTCCACTTCCCTTGCTGTCATCCATTACTTTTAGAACCTGAGCCTCTGGCCATTTTTACTCTGGTCATATCCAACAAAAGCCATTTTGATGCCTCTTGATTTTTTTCATAAACTTTGATTTTTTTTTTTCTTGGCTTCAGCTTTACAGCTATAATTCTGACTCTTATACACCAATCTTTCTTTTCCCCTATAGTTAGGTACTGTTCTCTGATCTCTTGTGTGTGTGATCTTTTACAATCTGATTCCATTGAAGTGGCCCATTGATCACTCATTTGCGTCCTTATATTCGTGTCTCTTTTCATTTAAACCAGGACCATTTTTTAAAATAATGCTTTCTGATTTCTTTTTGTAGACTTTTGGCCACTTCTTCTCTTTTTCTATAAAGGTTCTAGTATATCAACACACCTATCTCTTCCTTGAATATTTGAAATCTCAGCTAGATATCTTGTTATGCCTTTTGCTTTCCTCTAGGCTGTTACAAAATGGAGAGTGGGTGGATATCATGTTCAATAAGGTTATTAGGTTAGTTGCAGCAGAAACAGACTTTGGCTAAGTTAAACAAAAACGGAATTTGCTGGCAGAGTTATCAAGAAGCTCAAAGACTGATAAGAAGGTTCAGAGTCACACTCTGCAGCAGACAGAACCAGGGAGGCCTCAGGAGTCCATTCAGCAGGAATTAATCTGTCCTGGTGCCAATACAAGGGACTTCAAAAAGTTCACGAGAAAATAAAGTTAAAAGAGAAAAATTAAAAAAATACAAACTTTATGTCTAAACATAAGCTCCATCTAGATCAAGACTTTTTTTTTTTTGAGTTGGACTCTCACTCTGTCATGCTCACGGCCACCACAGCCTCAACCTGCTGGGCTCAGGTGATCCTTCTGCCTCAGCCTTCCAAGTAGCTGGAACTATCGGCATGTGCTACCACACCTGGTTTATTTTTTGATTTATTGTAGAGACACGGTCTCACCAAATTGCCCAGGTGGGTCTCGAACCCCTGAGCTCAGGCAATCCTATTGCCTCGGCTTCCCAAAGTGCTGGGATTACAGGCTTAAGCCACCACGCCGCCTAGATCAAGACACTTATAAGCAATGATACTAGCCATGTAGTCCACCCCTAAAGAGCTGAGAGTCCTGGGAATTTAACCATGTCAAGGCAATCTTATTTACTTTTTTAATTGTAGAAAAACGGTGCCCTTTAAAGATTTTTTAAGATTAGGAAACAAAAAAGTTCAGAGGGCACCAGATCAGAACCGCAAGGTGGATGCTTAGTGATTTCCCGTTGAAACTCATAATATTGTCCTTGTTTGATGAGAGAAATCAGCAGGGGCATTGCCATGGCAGAGCAGGACTCTTTGGTGGAGTTTCTTGGGGCATTTTTCTGCTAAACCTTTGACTTTTTCTAAACACCCTCATGATAAGCAGATGTTACTGTTCTTTGGCCCCCCAGGAAGTCAACAAGAAATATGTCGACAGCATCCCAGTACACAGTTGCCATGACCTTTGCTCTTGACAGGTCTGCTTATGCTTTGACTGAACCATGTCCACTTCTTGGTGGCCTTTGCTTTGCCTGTCATACTGGTAAAGCCATGTCTCATCTCCTGTTCCAATTCTTCGAAGAAATGCTTCAGGATATTGATCTCACTTGCTTAAAATTTCCATTGAAAGTTCTGTTCTTGTCTGCAACTGATCTGAGCACAATAGTTTTGGCACCCATTGAGTGGAGAGTGTGCTCATTAGTTTTTCAGTCAGAATTGTGTAAGCCAAACCAATTGAGGTATCTATGGTGTTGGCTATTGTTTCTGTTGTTAATTGTTGGTCCTCTTCAATTAGAGTATGAAAAAGATGAATTTTTTCCTTGCAAATTGATATGGATGGTTTGCCGCTATGGGTTTCATCTTTGACATCACCTCGTCCCTTCTTAAAATGAGTTATCCATTTGTAAACTGCTTATTTCTTCAGGGCATTGTCCCAATACACCTTTTGTAAAGCAGCAATGATTTCACCACCCTTTCACCCAAGTTTCATCATGAATTTGATGTTTGATCTTGCTTTAATTTTCACAGCATTCATGTTGCTCTGAGAGGGGTTCTTTTCAAATTGATGTCTTATCCTTTTTAGTGTCCCAAACTACTCTATTCAGATACATTAAACAGGTTACTATGAGTTTATTTTGGTGCATAACAAAAATAGAAATCCATGCAGTTTTTCCATAATACACATTTTTCTTGAAGTTGTTGAAGGCCCCTCATATACTTCAGATGGAGTCTTAAGAAAGACAGTGAGTCTGATGACCTAGCTTAGTTGCCATGACCTTTGCTCTTGACAAGTCTGCTTGTGCTTTGACTGAATTACTTTGCCTGTGCTTTGTCTTCAGGATCATACTGGTAAAGCCATGTCTCATCTCCTGTTCCAATTCTTCGAAGAAATGCTTCAGGACATTGACCTCACTTGCTTAAAATTTCCGTTGAAAGTTCTGCTCTGGTCTGCAACTGGTCTGAGCACAACAGTTTTGGCACCCATTGAGTGGAAAGTGTGCTCAATCTCCTTGGCTAAGGAAGGGCAGGGAATCTTGATGTACATGTCCAATAAGACTACATGCACTGTGGAAGAGGTAATGCCCTCAGAGGGAATTGGGGTACAGTTACTTGCAGTGGGGTAAGTACATGTAGTGGGCTAAGTAAAAACAGATAGCCACCATAGCTAATGTCTCTCAATTGTCACCTCATTTCCACTTTACTAATAAGTTCTACCTTTTTTCTCAGAATTAATAGTTGTTCTTATTTTCTTTATTGATCCATCTGCTTCCGAGATAAGATATTATAGCAAGGGGTATTAGGGATTTACAAGATGCTTCGCTTTTAGCAGGATGAGACTTCCTGCAGGTATCCAAGTAGCGGAAGTCTCGGGAATACCAGTAATCTCTGTGTCAGTTTTACCAACACCTCTAAAATTCTTTTATCCCAGGGTCCCAAATCCTTCAGAAAGTAGTATCAACAAACAAAAGCATTTGCCTCATATTAAAATACTGAATTACTTTAGGAGCTTATTATATAGCCACTGGGGATCATAAATATTATTCCTGAAACTTTCCTATTACTTCTTCCAGAAAATTGTTTATTGTTCCTCATAACATTAACAACCCCTCCCATATGAGTGCTCACCATGTACCATCCAATACTCTGTTTCATTTTTCTTTTATAACTAGTATTCTTCATAATGTTGGATTTTATCATTTTTCTTTGATGTCTTCTTCCTCCTCATCACTTCATTGTCATTTATTCTTCTTTTCAAGTGTATTCCTTCAAGCCTTCATAAATGGCCCTCAACCTTTGCCAGGAACTTATCTTAAGCCATGGTATATCAGCCATGTAACTACCACTCACATCTCATGGCCTTCTTCTTTTAAAGATAGAATCTTCAATGAGAGGGATAAAAAATATTGTGACGCCTAGTTCTTAAATTTCCTGCTTTGAGTTAGAGATGTATGTGAGTTTCTCTTGATTTTATGATTTGTCCCCATGTGAGCACCTAGGTTGTAGTCGTTGACTTAGGCTGGGCTCTCCTTTCAAACTTCTTCACACAGATAACACAGTTCTGAATTGACCAGGTCAGGTTACCTACAGTTATCTCCTTATTCACACTATGAATAAGCTCCACAAAACATGTCTTCCACCTGAAAATTTCATGGCCGTATAGATATTGGAAGAGTAAAAGTGATTCTTAGTATCACTGATTCAAAGACAAAATCTTAGGATGTGGTGATTGTGGTTGGAAGGATGAGATTAAGAGAGTAACATGGCAACAGAAAAAACCCAAATCCGTTGATAAGTTTTTCTGTTCATGAGTTTTCTCATACCATCCTGGAGATCTCCCTGCCTAACAAATCCGAACTACACTTGAACTGGGAGATTGTTTTGTGAAGACTCCTGAACTCCAGGCATTGTGTTTGAAACTCAGATACGAAATGCAAATGGTCCCAAATGTCATACACAGTGTCATCAACCCCAGAAAGGCTTGGACTTTAAGATGATGATTCTTGAGAAACCACAGCTGCCGAGGGGAGTTGAGATCCCCATTAGGAGTTTAAGCTGAAATCTGTCATTGGGAATGCCCTGATAGTTTTAGAGACATCTAATCTGGAAAGTTGAAGCTTGCTCATGACTCAGTTTTTGTTTCCTTTCAACTGTCTCTAATGAGGTAACAAGGTCTGAAAATGATCAAGCCATGGGTTCCAGGCTGTGGGGTTTACCAGGCAAAGTCACTTTCTGGGCTACTTAGACATGAAGGATGCTGAAGGTGAAACAGCATCTAGGAGGGTGCTGAGAGTCTAAATGGAGGAAGCTAAATCCATGGTCCAGGGATTCTAGAACAACACAAGAAGAGAGCAGAAGACAGGAATAAAGAAAGACCATTTTTGCCGTGAGTGGGACTGGGAGACGAGAGCCCTTTCTTTTGTCTAAGTGACTCTCTTGTGTAAGAGTGGGACAGCTGGGAAGACTCAATAAGAACCACTGTTTCCAAAAAAAGAAGCATCTTTCATTCTTCTAACCTGTAACAAAGTAAAAAAAAACCCAAGCACTCTAGAATCCTAGTGATGGGGGGGTGGGGGGTAAGGGCAGCGCTGTGGTGCAGGACGCGTGGATTCTTTCTCTCAACCCTAAAGTGAGTTTGAGGTGACCAGCAAAGTTTTGAAACAAAGATTATTAGAGAAAGAAGAGAAGGAAAAAAGAAAAATTCACGGCAAAAACACCTGCCATGAGCAAGGTTCCAGAAGAAGAAAAACCGTGCCTTTTGCTCTTTACAAAAGACCTGACATACCCATTTCGTGGTTAATACGTTAATGAGTAGGCTGACATATCCCAATCTCTGTCACTGAAGGGGGGAGGGCTGTCTTCCCAGAGAGACTTGTTAGACTTCTCAGTACACACGTTCATGAGCTAAAAGGTAGTCTTATTATCATATCTATGGCTTTGGTTAGTCAAGGGGTGGTGTTCAGCCTTCAGCAGGGAACCAGAAAGATTATTAGTGATTGTTATGCTAAATCATGATCATGAGTTGAGAGGTTGGGCTGTCCTCTCCTGACATCTGATGGGATTTTCTTTTGATTTGCCGAGGGGGTGGGGTGACCTGGGAGTCCACACCAAACTCACTTTTCAGTCCACAGGGTTGTTCAGCCTGCCGACAGGATGGTCTGAACGCTTTCTATAGCCCATCCTGCCGGCAGGCTGAACGGCCTTGTGGGCTGGAATGAAAAGCTCCCACAAGAAATGTATCGATCTGTGCCTAACCTGTCATAGCTCCCCTGCCTCCCTGTGGAGGAAGGCTGCTCCCCTTAGAGAGTCAAAGGTGAGGTTTATTATGAGCATACAAAGACCAGCCGCCACTCCTGAGCATCGATATAGGACCCTCTTCGAGATGACAACGTTGTTGCAAGGTGGGACTAGAAGGCCTGCTTGGAGAAGATTTATTTAGATTTTATGTTTATTTTGGTGTAGCTTTAAGGTAGATGGAGGTGGGATCTGGTGGCCATGGAGCAGCAAGAGCCTCCCACCTACCTCTTGGCACTGCTCTCTTTCACAGTCAAGTTTGTTTACTCCTCCGATGATTAAGGCGTGCTATGAAAGATGTGGGAGAGGACCGTGATGGCAGTGGAGGTCGAGACACACAAGAGACACTGCCTAACCCCAGCAGCATTATATATATATATATATATATATAAATTATTTCAAGAGAATACCATTCAGATTTCCAGGCTATATTTTACTTTTTATCCATGCAAGTAGAAAAATAAGGAAAAGAATGGTGAAGGAAAGAGGTATTTTATTAGAAAAAGGGGAGAGGAGTTCATCGATGTCTAAGTCTAAGGATCCCGGGGAAATAATGGACAGCACATAGGGTAGACACCATAAAAGAAAGCTGACTGAAGCCATGGCCAGAGGGGAGACGGATCTAGGTTATAGAGTTTCCTCCTCTGGAGGCTGTTTGAAGAGAGACTCTTTTTCTAACATGGCTTTGTTGCAGTCCTGGCCCTCACTGGTATTCTCATTGCTGATCCATCCTCAGGCACAGCGCGCGTGGCCAGTCATCTTGACTAAGCCCGCTTTCTACCAGTTTCTGCTGGGGGATGGAAGAAACGGACCCAGATGGCATCTTGACTAAGACTTCATGAGAGACCACAAGGCAGATCAACCCAGACAAGCCACTCCCGAATTCCTGACCCTAGGATAATAACAATCACGGGTTTTGTTTTGTTTTGTTTTTGAAAGCAGGATTTATTGAGAAGACAGAAAAGCTCCCACAGTGGGAGGGGACCCGAGGGAGTTTCCCTGAACACTGTTGTTTTAAGCTATCATGTTTTGGGGTGGTTCCTTACATAGCAATGAATAATCAGTCTAGCACCTGTGGAACAAAAGAGAAAGAAATGAGTTTGGGCTGAGGTAGAGGTTGAGGTGTGACAGTTTCCATGAGGTCTTCAACTGACCAAAGGAGAGTTTCTAAAATTGGCATGAAGCTTTAGAGTCATAGAATTTTGTTTTTACTGTAGTAGTTTTATTTGTTTTAACCCTATTAGAGACCATTCTATATCAGTACATAAAGAGCTTCCTTATTCTTTTCCACAGCTATATAGTATTCCACTGCATGGAGGTAGGTATCTTAACTTATTTAGACAATCCCCTGGGGATGGACAATTAGATTATTTTGAAAAATCAAAACATGCTTGAAGGTACATATCTGTAGTCAGCTTTGTGCACAAGTGCATGTAAAAGCATAGAACAAATCCCTAGAACTGGAATTGCTGATGTCCAGGCATTTCACTGATTATCCCTAGGAGTTTCCTGATTCTCCACCCAACCCTGGTTCTCACCAGAGCACTGGAATCTCTGTCTCCTGCGAACTGCCTGGAGACCCCACTGTACTCATCAAACAAGGAGCTCTTTTTGTAAACTCAGAGAAAATAGCTGAATACTTTACAGGTGAGTTACATAAAGGCGTTAACATAGGACTATTTCAGCAAGACTATCACTGTGTCCTGCATAGATTTTTCAGGTCAGGAAAAAGGCTCTCAAACACCTACTGTGGTAAGACAGCGAAAGAGCAACTTCACAACTCTACCCACCAGCTGGGACCCAGAAGAGCTGAATACGATCAGCTGGCTTTTCTCCCTCACTGAAGCAGCTCCAGTCACTGGAGGAGAAATTACCCTGAGGTCACTGAGGATGTGAACCCACTCTTTGAATTGACTGTGTCTCTCTGTCTCTGTCTCTCTCTGTTTCTCTCTCTCACGCTCACAGTTTGTGACAAAGTAAAATGATACCATTATGAACAAAGTGCATTGGTTGAATTATTTGGGTTTCCCATTCTCTTCATATAATTCTGGAATCCAGAGTAGGTGTTTTCATTTGTTTTGGTAAAATGCACATATGTCTTTGTGCATATCTAATGTTTTAGCAAACTATTTTGACCATGACTAACACTATGAAAAACATTGGCAAGGCAATTCATCTACCCATCTACCCATCATATACATCTTTTAAAAAAGCATTACCACAAGCACTTATCCTTATTATGTATAGCACTCTGATAGTTTCAATTCTAGTCAACTTCATTTTGTAAAAACTCTGGTTTCGCCTACTTGATTTTATGATCTATTCATGGGTCACGACCTGTAGTTTCAAAAACACCTCTGTCTATCCCACAACACAGGCCTGGTGTAAAATTCTGGTGTTTGCCTTGTGTAATAAAAACCTTAAAAGCCTTTGCTGTCTGCTTGTTAGATTTGCTCTTTCTTTAAAAGTTAAAAGTCATTTCCGCTAAATGTACTGGAAGCAACACAGATCTGAGACTTTCTCAGAAGTCGGCATGAATGTACTGTAATTTGGAGTTGGTGCTGGGAATATCAGTAAGTGCACCTGGTTCTGTCATTCTGCTTGACTGTCTGTCACAGTTGGAGAGGTACTTTGCCTCCAGATGCCTTTAGTGCAGCTCACAGGAAGGGAATGCAAATGCTTGTCAGCCCTGGCCAGGAATCTGTCTCCCTGCAGCTGACTGGGTTACAAGGCAGAGACAGGCAGGCGTGTGTCTCTGTCACTCAGAAGAGTGATCTATACAGAGAAGCCTGGGAGAAGGAAAGGAAGGGGTGCAGATGTGAGAGAATACTCCCTAACGTTATGTCATCACTCCTAAAGTAATATCCATGATCTGCCATTTGTGCTCAGGTCAGCCCAGAAATGTAGAGGGGGAAACTGACATGGCTGTGGGTCACTGGTGTGTCAGGCTTTGCTTGAGTCACATGTCCTCTGGTCACTGGAGCCAGTGTAATGAGAGCTAAGGTGTACTGAGTGCTTATTTTGTGTTAGGTATTTACAAGTATTATCCCATTTAAATCTCACAATTCTATGAAGTTGATGCTATAGGACTCCTGGTTTTGCAGGTGAGGAAACTTAAGCTTAGATGGGAAGAATAATGTCCCCAGGGTTGCACTGCTAGTTCAAGATAGAGCCAGGACCAGAGCCGGAGTCTACCCGAGTCCACAGCCGGTGCTTGTCACCACCACCCAGCATCACCTCTATATTGCAGGAGAGAACTGGCTCAAGAAGGGTGAGTAATTTGCTCAAGGTTCCACAGCGAACAGGAAGCAGAGTCAGGACTCACAGGGAGTCTGTCTGTCTTGCACTAGAACTGCTCAGCTCTGCTGCTTTCCAGGCCCATGGTGACCCAGAGTCATTTAAGGGGAAATGTGGTTCTTTCAGAAACACTAGTTTAAATTCGGTTGGGTGGAAGGATCCCAGGGTTGCTACTGAGAAATGTGTACTCCAAAGCTTGCTGGATTTGAAGGGTGAGGGAAGGGGTCTCAATGAATCATTCTGGGTCTTCAGAAAAATTCCTAGGTAAGCCAATGGACTTTCCTGAGCTTCCTAAGGATCAAAAATAATGGTGTGAAGGATTTGAACATTTTAAAGTTGAATATAAACGTCAGACTTGACTCTTAAAACTCCTTCTTAAACCGTGTATCTTATGCCAAGAGAAATGTTGTACTTCATTGCTTAGATAAATAGACATAAACTACTTGTGGGCAGGAACTATGTTTTATGGTTCTGAGAAGACTTAGCGTGCAAGTCCTTCTCCACTGTTATCTTGGAAAGCCCCAGAAAAGGAATTTCTAGTGTCAGGGGACTAGAAAGACAGACATTTAAAATGTGGGGAGGGGAGAGGTGTCTAGGTCGACAACCTCAACCAATACTTTTGAGGGTATTTAAATAATAACTGTAATAGTTGTTAACATTATACCTAATTTATTTAAGTAGAATTCCAGATCATTGCCTCAATGATAACTTAGTTATTCTGTTTATAATTTGGAAACTTCTTTTCTTTTCTTTTTTAAGTTGGAGTCTCACTCCGTGGCCCAGGCTGGAGTGTAATGGCATGCTCATGGCCACCTCAGCATCAACCTGTTGGGCTCTGACGATCCTTCCACCTCAGCCTTCCAAGTAGCTGGAACTACAGGCACGCACTACCAAGTCCAGCTAATCTTTAAAAAAATTTATTGTAGAGACAAGTTCTCCTCAAGTTGCCTGGGCTGGTCTCGAACCCACAGACTCAGGCAATCCACTCGTCTCAGCCTCCCAAAGTGCTGGGATTACAGGCTGAGACACAATTTGGGAACTTTCTATATAGTTGATGTATTGCTTATTAGAGTAGACACTCAATGGCCTTTTAATAGAACGACCTACTTATAAAACCCTCTCAAAGCTGTAAGTTCATTTGGGACAATTGACTGTGTCTGCAGTGCTCATTCTGGGGTCTCCAGAGCCTCTCAACACAATGCCTGTCACATAGCACGTGCTCAATAAAATTCATTGAATGAATAACTGCAGTTTGTTGATCCCCTTGTTTTGATTTCAAATGGAAGGTCTTGGTTGGCAAATACTCCAGACAGATGTAGAACTTTGAGACAAAGTGTCAAGGTTTTGACAAAGTGGTTGCTGTTCCATATTTTTAGTGACTTAGTATAGGCTTTGATCTCTACATGCCTCATACGAGTACTAAGTTAGCCAAGTAGGTTCTAACTTTCTAAAGAAACAAACCAAAGCCCCATTGAGATTGTTTGGGTTTTTTGTTTGTCTTTTGACGCTTTTACATTTTAACATTTGCCGACTTGGACAAAGGGACAGACAATTCCTCGCCACTTCAGTCCTGGTTGGATCCAGGTTTTACACTTCCCTGCATGTGCGAGTCACCACCACCTCCATCCACCTCAGTGAAAGATGCAGTGCTTGCCAGCGGATCACAGGCAAGCCCTAGGGAGGGTTAATCCACAATCTTTTTTATGCCAAGTTCAACCAAGGGCATATTCAACTTACTGTATCTATTAGGTCACCTTGCCGTGCAGGAGAATAGGATCAGGGGACAAAAAAAAAAAGAAAATGGAAAGGTAAAGCAGAAGAAAATACCTTAACGGGAATAAAGCCTTGATGAAGGGTGGGTCTTCTCCAAATCTCATGTTGAAATTTGATCATCAGTGTTGGAGGTGGGGCCTAATGGGAGGTGTTTAGCCTGATCCCTCCCAAATAAATGGATTCCCTGGAAGGTGGGGGGGGTGGGGGGGGTGTGGATGCCAGCTCCGTTCTTCCTCCATGAGAGGAAACAGCCTGAGGCCCTCACTGGAAGCAGATGCTAGCTCCATAGCACTTTTGCAGAACAGTGAGCAAAATAAACCTCTTTTCTTTATAAGTTACCCAGACGCAGGTATTCCTTTATAGAAACACAAAACGGACTAAGATGAGGCTTCGATTCAAAACCCAAGCAGGGCCCTTGTCCTTTGAAGGATAGGGGGTACAAAACAAAGCAAGGCATTAGGAATAAAACCCACCTGAATCGCTGGGGCATCCAGTTTCTATTTACAAGGGAATAGCTACAGTTAATCTTTTTTTATATTCATGAGAAAAAACAGGGAGATTATAAAAGTAAATATGGACCCCAGAATTCACAGTTGGACATATAAAGGAATATTAATACTTTAACTTAAAAAATTATGACCACGGTGAGGCCGTATGACCATGTCATACCCATAAGGATAACTATTGTTTAAAAAAATGAAAAAATGGCAAATATTGAGGAAGGGAAGAAAACGAAATCCTTGTGCATTGCTAGCAGGAATGTAAAATGGTGCAGTTTCCAAAACCGTTTGGAAGTACCACAAAAAGTTAAATGTAGAAATACCACATGACCCAGAAATGCTACTTCTAAGTATATGCTGTGGTTTGAACGTGTCCCCCAAGGTTCGTGTGTTGAAAACTTAATGCCCAATGCAACATTGTTGAGAGGTGGGACCTTTAAGAGGCGAGAGGGTCACGAGTAGATCAATGCTGCTGTCTCAGGAGTGAGTTATTGCAGATGTGGGTTCCTGATGGAAAAATGAATTTGACCCCTTTCTCTCTCTCACACCCACATGTTGCCCTCCATCATGTTATAATGCAGCAAGAAAGCCCTCACCAGATGCCAGTCCCTTAGTCTTGGACTTATCCTCCAGAATCATGAACCACATACACTTCTATTGTTCATAAATGACCAAATCTGTGATATTCTCTTATATCAGTGGAAAATGGGCCTAGACAACACATATCCAAAATTAAAAGTGGAAGAATTGAAGATTGGCACTCACAGATCTTTGTACACCCATGTTCGTAGTGGCATTATTCACAAAAGTCAAAATGTGGAAATAAACTTAGTGTCCATTGAGGGATAATGGATAAACAATATGATATATACATACGATAGAGTAGTATTCAGTCTTAAAATGAAGAAAATTCTGACATGTGCTATAGCATGGATAAACTTTTAAAACAGTATGCTATGTAAAATAAACCAGAATCAAAGGACAAATATTGTATCATTTCACTTATACAGGGTACTTAGAATAGTCAAATTCAGAGTCAGAAAATAGAAAAGAGATTACCAGAGGCTGAGAAAAGGGAGACTGGGAGTTATTGTTTAATGGATACAGAGTGTCTGTTTGGGATAATGAAACATTTCTGGTAATGGATACTGGTCATGGTCATGCAAAACTGTGATGGTACTTTGTTGACACCAAAATGTATACAGAAGGGTAAATTTCATGTTATTTATATGAGTGGGGGCCATAAAAACATGAAATTTGTTTATTAAAAAATTTAGTAAGTTTAAATTTTTTACTAAGTTTATTAAAAAATTGTGTGCTTATTTTTACATGTTTAAAATTAAGTCACCTTCGAAGTATTCTCCATTTGTTGCAATACACCTATCGAGATGCTTTTTCCACTACTTAAAACAATTTTTGAACTCATCAATTTGGATGCCTTTTAGTGCATCTGCTGTTTTTTTTGTTTCACCTCTTCCACATCAGCAAAACATTTCCCTTTGAGGACTTTTTCCATCCGGGAAAACACACCAAAAAAGTTGCTCAGGGAGAGATTGGGTGAATAAAGAGTATGGGGTGTGGAGGGGTCATGCTGTCTTTGCTCAAAAATTGCTGAACACTCAGCACGGTATAAGCAGATGTGTGGTCATTGTGGAAGAAGCAGTCGCCTGTTTGCCACAACTCGGGACATTTCTCTGCAAATCGTGATGCAATCTTCTCAGAACTCCCAGATAAAAGCTTTGGTTGGCCGTTTGGTCTACAGGAACAATTATAATTCCGGATTTTTGGGGGTCCCCTCCTCACATGTTACAATAATAAAGACTATATTGTAAAACCTGAAGATATTCATTATATTCACAGTATTGTCCAACCGTCACTACCAGCCGCTGCCTTCTCCCCAGGAGAGGGTTCCATCGCACAGAGCAGCGGAAATGGACTTGATGTTCGCTGGCTGCACAGTTGGCCTAGAATTACTTTTCTACACCAGGAAACCAGGGGAGTGGGAGCTGCCACTTGCCTGCTGACCCACTAGAACTGCTCTCCCACAGTACTGTGCTGAGGGGAATCAGGGGCTTCACCGGTGGCTCCTCCCCACTCACTAGGGCTAGGCATGGGGGAACCAGCACCATTGTCTGGCCGCCCACCCGGGATGGATCTTCTGCAGGGAACTGGGGAGGTGGGAGCTGCCTCCTGGCGGCCAAGCCCCCTGGAATCGCCTTCCACAACCTGGAGCTGGAGAGGGGGGAAGGGTGCAGCCCCTAGCTTGCTTGCCACGGCCGCCCAGGGTTGCCCTGAATTTCTGTAGATCTGCTGAGTAAATGTTTCTTAAACTGTGGTAAGCCATGATTATGAACGAATGTTTTGGGTAATGTTTACCAGTTAATAGCTGTCTCTCTGGGGGAGAGATTCCACTGGCATCCTCACACTGTCATTCTGGAAGCCCCCTTCTTCTCCATAGAGTTTTAATTAACCTTGGTGGAATGAAACATAATGCTCAATAAAATAAACCAGACACTATCCCGCGCCTTTGGAAGGCTGAGGTGAGTGGATTGCCTGAGCCCGCGGGTTCGAGATCCGCCTGGGCAACTTGGCGAGACCTCACCTCTACAATAAAATAAAAAATTAGCCAGGCGTGGTAGCGTGCACCTGTAGTTCCAGCTCCTTGAAAGGCTGAGGTGGAAGGATCGCCGGAGCCCAGCGGGTCGAGGCTGCGGTGGCCGAGAGCAGCCACTGCAGTCCAGTCTGAGTGAGACTCCAACTCAAAAATAAAAAAAAAAAATAAAAATAAGCCAGACACAAGGGACAAACATCATACGATTCCACTTACACAGGGTACTTAGAGTAGTCAAATTCAGAGTCCTGCAGCATTTTATACAGGTTCTCTTGAAGGCTCTTCCTGGTAAGTTCATGTATCACTCTTCTGACTGTGTCCCAAGGAGAACCAGATATAGCAGCTACAAAATTCTGAAGTCTGTCTAAAATCTTGCTGAAGACGGGGCAGGGGGGACAAGCCCTTTGCTCAGGGAGCGAACAGTCGGAATAACGCAAAGCATTTGAGTAGATAAACCTGAGATCAAAAGTAAAGTTGTCCCTGCAGAAAGGTAAGGAGATTAACGGTGTGGAGGCACAAGGAGACTTTGGACATCCAAGCTCTTGGAAATCCACAAAATCACCTGTGTCTTCAGAGAGGGCTTAGAGGGACTTCCAAAGGGATTAGACCCAGTCAACAGTGCTTGCTTCAGAGAGGTGCATCACTACATTCGATGCATACTTATTGAATGTCCCCGGGAAGATGACATTGTAATTATCTGTTTCCAGGGCTCTGCATAACCTTGCTTTGATTTTTTGCTTTTTCTTGCTGTAAGGACTTTGCTTTTACTGAAGATTTCATATTTCTTTTATTTTCGATGGACTTTTTTTAGGAGTGAGAAGAGGCAATTGACTCAATACTATATGTAGACAGTCTTACAAAACCAAAGCCGAGGGTTTTAAATATTATTCTAGCTCGAATAGCCTGCCACTCTAAGTGAAGTTGTTTTCTTTGCTAGATTTGCCACAGGTTGGAGGGGAGGCTGTCTGTCAACGATGGTCAAGGGCACAGCAATGGTCTCCTCAAGTCCAGAATGATGAATAGGTTTTACCTCTTCCATCCCCTCATTGGACCCAAGGTTGAGGCTAGTTTCATTATGACGACCTTCTAGAAGAAGAAACAAAATTATTTGCCTGCACGCTTCATATGACGAATTGCTAAACCGAAAGCAGCATCCTGGTCATCCTTTTAGATGTCTCTTAATGTAGCTATCCATTTTCCTTCCAAAGACCATTCGTTTATTAAGATCCACTCTGTGAAAAGACTTGCATGGCGTATTTCAAACGTCAGTTTAAAATGATTCTTTGGGTATGAGGCCAGACATTTAATAGCCGTTCCCTTGGCGTTGCCTCTGTGATCTCTGGCATGTCCTCCCAAGTACTCTCTGCTTCTCCCTCCCCCTTGCCCCAGTGCATTCTGCGTAGCAAGGACTTCTGCTTGGACTCATTGTCCGCCTCAAGCTCAGAGAGTGCATTTGTGTTTCTCTCATCATCTAATCAAGGTGTGGGGGGAGGGCAGGGGAAGGGCGTCCTGGACATGAAGGGCACATCGAATCTTTGCTTCAAAGACTGCGACTCCACTTTCTCTTACATAAAAATTCGATTCATCCGCACACTTCCTTCTGCAAGTCACTTTGGTACACCATGACAATGCAGCAGATACACAAGGACTTTTCCCACCTTACACTACAAACACAGCCACCCTCTCTGGGGAGCATAAGAGAAACTTTTGGGCTTCTACTTCCCCTCCGTTTGTTTGAAGGATCAAGAGAACACAGTTCCATTTTCAACAAAAATTAAAAAGGAAAATCATGAAAAGAGCCAACCTCCTTTTTTTTTTTTTTTTCTCCCTTAATACATTGTTGCATCCAGGGAAGAGGAAACAGTGAGCACCACTGATACGGGGTCCCCGGGGACCCCATAAGGGTCACTCCCCAGCTCTCAAATGAGCATGTCGTCCTCCCCTTTTGGAGTGAGTTTGTAACAGGAGTGGAAGTTACTCTTGGCTCAGGTCTGATGGGCAAAAAAGTGAAATGCCACAGAGTTTCAGGAACTAGGCTGTGTTCACACCTGGGTTTTCATAGGACAGAGAGTTTTTAGCTTTAAGGCTTTGTAGATTTGGAGAAAGGAGGTTTGAAAAACCATTAGCCATGTTCCCGGCAGCCTCCGCAGACGGCTTAGAACAGTGTGTTCCTTAAGGGCAGGGACAAATTCCTTCCACATGTTTTTTGTTTTTAGTTCCTTCTTTTTTTTTTTTTTTGAGTTGGAGTCTTAAGGTGCTATCAGTGGTGCCATGGGCCAATTGACTTGAAATATGACAACATCTCATTTGTTCTGCATTGTTGTTAAATAAATTGTACACTGGACAAAATTTTCCAGATGAATGGACTGCCACTTTTAGAAAACTGGTTTTTTAAAAATGAAAATGTATTTGGACTACATTTAGTTAGTAAGTAGGATAGAGATGGTTAGCTCTTCTTTGATCATGTAAGTTCATTACCACGAACGTATTATTTTACTGGGGGGAACAGAGATATCCTTGGGGGTTATGAAGATAAGAAGGACTCTTTGCCGCCCCACCTTATGGCCTTGGAGTTCTGGCCTCAGTCCACTGGGTTTCTGATTTTCTAAGTCTGTGTTCATTTGTCTTCACTTTTGTCATTTTTTCCCCAGGATCTGTTTCTTAGAAGTTTAATGCCTTCCTCGGTCTTACTACTTACTCCTTCACCAGTTTTTTGTTTTGTTTTGAGTTGGAGTCTTACTCTGTTGCCCAGGCTGGAGGGCAGTGCCACGCTCATGGCCACTGCAGCCTCAACCTCCTGGGCTCAGGTAATCCTTCCAACTCAGCCTTCCAAGTCGCTGGAACTACAGGCATGTACCACCGCACGTGGCTAGCTTTTTGATTTACTATGAAGACGTGGTCTCATCAAGTTGCCCAGGCTGGTCTCGAACCCATGGACTCAGGCAACCCCCTCACCTCGGCATCCCAAAGGGCTGGGATTATAGGCATGAGCCACCATGCCTGGCCTCCTTCACCAGTTGTAATCTAGAACAAAACTGAGAGAAAGGAAGTCCAGGTGGACTTAACTTTACAGACATTATTTAGTAAATATGTGATTCTGCCCATCAAGTGAAGAGCATGCCTTTCATTATAACGATGAAGATCTAATGGATCTTCAGTCATTATGTACGGAGAGAGACTTTTTATCAAGTGGAGTTTTATTTTGATCTTAGAAAAATATGTGCCTTACCTTATGATTAAAATTTGCCTCCAATATGACAAATCAGTTGGACCTCCAAAACAGATTTTGAACCATCCTTTCTCTATTCCTCGCGATCTCCTTAATCCTGGTTGATGTAATCTCTCGAGACGTTTGAAGCTGCTTTTGAGGGTCTCCCAGCAGCAGCCTGGCTTTCTTTCAACCCCTTCTCCACACTGCAGCCTCAACGAGTTTTCAAAGACCTGAATCTCATTCTTTCACCTGCATGCTTTCCATGTGAGCCTCACCTGGCATCTCTCTCCCTCCCCTGCTGTGTTCTGCTACACTGTCCTAATGGGTCAGAAGAGACAACAGGCTCAAGGCTGGATGGAGACAGTCTTGCAAAATCACCACTGAGGATTGTAAATAATCTGACTTGAATAGCCTGCCACTCTAAGTGAGGCTGTTTTCTTCGCTAGGCTTGCCACAAGTTGGAGGGGAAGCTGTCTTTCAACAATGATACATGTACACAGCAATTTTCTCTCCAAGTCCAGAATGATGAATAGATTTTAACCTCACCCACCCCCTCATTTGACACAAGGTTGAGACCAGTTGCGTTATTGCTACTTTCTAGAAGAAGAAACAAAATTATTTGCCAACATGGTTAAAACGACGAATTGTTCAACTGGCCATGTTCTTGGGCCATGCTCCTTTATACCACAGGACTTTTGCACATGCTGTCTGCTCAACCTGGAATGTTCTTCCCTCTTTCTATGGCTCCTTCTGTCCTTCAGTTCTCAAATTAAACATCACGACCTCAGAGAGGCAGTCTCTGATCCTTCCAACTAGGTAGGTATTCACTATTATTTCTGTCTAGGTTAGAGTTATGTGGATAGGCATATGGCGCGAACACCAAGTATGAACATCATTGCATCACACGTTCATACCCATCAGATGGAAGAAACATTAGATAACCTAGCAGGAAAAAATGATTTCTCCAGTTGACTTCAGCCTCTGTCAATAGCCAACCCAGTGCTGGAACACAGACCACATGACAGCTGCGGTGGCAGAGATGGAGGTTACACATGGGCTCAACAGAACAAACTGCATTACCTAGGCTGATCTATCTACAACCACGGCTGAGATCCAGCAAGCCAACCACAAAGACTGATGCTGGGCTTTCAATATGGCACCATTGTTCAAAAAGGCCAAGCAAAACCCTGGTGAGAAGTTGACCATATTGAGCTCTTTCAAGGGCCAGGAGTCCATGCCAGAGGCATAGACACATACACCGGGTATACATCGGCCTTTCTTGCTCATAGGAACTTAGCCAGTACTACTATGAAAGAGGTGAGCTTATGCAGTGCTTGTTCTATTGGCAGTGAACCCCAATTAACAGCACATAAAACCACGAGCTTCACTTTATGGTAAATGAAGTACAGAGCTGAGCCCATGACCACAGGCAGGATCTGCTGATCCATCACATACGTAGCACCCAGAAGTAGCCAGATCCCTAGAGCTTTTCTTAGAGGAGATAGTCTGTGTAGATTGGGTGCCCCTCCAGTATGAATGCTGGATCAAAGACTTTTATATGGTGCCATGTCCTCCACAGGAAGATTGCATGGGTCCAGGAACCAAGGGTGGAAGCAGGTGGTCCCACTTGCCAACAAACCCCATATCACCCAGGGCGGGTGGGGGCGAGGTTGTACTTCTTATCTTTTAATTCTGAGCTCTGCAGGGTTAGAGGCTCTCATCCTCAAAGGGGGTGTCCTTCCACCTGGGAACGTAGCAAGAGTATCATTAAATTATAAGCCAAGGCTGCCACCTGGACACTTTTGTTCCTTGCCCCCAGGGACAGACAGGCAAGAAGAGAAGTCACCATATTGGTAGAGGTGATTGACCTGGTTATCAGGAGGAAACACTGCTGCCGTTACCCAACGAGACGGAGGAACTGTATGGAACCCAGGTGACCACTTCAGCTTCTTTTGGTACTTCCTTGCCCACTTGTGGTTGTAAATGAACAGGTACCATGGCCAGATTCTTCTTTTTTTTTTATTAATCAATATTTTTTACTATGGTTTTGTGGGGTACAGTTAAGGGTTAGGTGTACAATTACGTTTCATTCAGGCACCCTGGTGATAAGAGGTGTTTCCCCATCTCCAGACCGATATTTGCTACTGTTAATCCCATCCCCCTCTCCCCTCCATAGTTTCCCAGTACCAGTCATTTTCTTTTGGTATTACACTGGATGTTCAAGGTCCATTATATGAGTGAGAACAAGTGATACTCGGATCTTTGTTTCTGTGAGAGGTCACTCAGTATTATAGACTCTAGTTCCATCCAGGTTGCTGCGAAATTCATGATTTTGTTCTTTTTTATGGCTGTGTAGTATTCTATCATGCATATGTACCACATTTTTTTAATCCAGTCTTCTTTGGATGGGCAACATGGTTGTTTCCAGGTTCTTGCTATTGTGAACAACGCTGCGATAAATATACGTGTGCAGGTATCTTTTTTATAGAGTGATTTGAGTTCTTCAGGATATATTCCCAGTAGGGGGATTGCGGGGTCATATGGGAGGTTGGTATTTAGAGCTTTTAGGAATCGCCACACTGCTTTCTAGAGAGGTGGCACTAGTTTACACTCCCACTAACAGTGTAGAAGTGTTCCCTTTTCGCCACACCCTCTCCAGCAGCTGTTATTTTTTGAGTTGTTCATAATGGCCATTCTGACTGGAGTTAGGTGGTATCTCAGTGTGGTTTTGATTTGCATCTCCCTGAACGGCCAGATTCTTTTAAGGGCACGTCTCAGTCGGCTTGGGCTGCTAGAACAAAATGCCCTACACTGCATGGCTAACACAACAAACATCTGTTTCTCACAGTTCTGGAGACTGGGAAGTACACGATCAAGGTGATGCAGATTCGGTGTCTGGGGAAGGCTCTCTTCCTGGTGTGCAGACGTTGGTTTTCTTGCTGTACCTCCTACAGCAGAGGCAGAGAGAGGGCCTCGTCCCCACCTCTTTTTCTGAGGCCTCTAATCACCACACGAGGGCCGCATCCTTATGGCTTCATCCAAACTTAATTACATCCCCAAACCCTGTCTCCCAACACCATCTCATTGGGGGTTATGGCTTCAACGTATTAACTTGGGAGAGACAGAAACATTAAGTCCATGGCAGCATGATGACCCTCGGACCCTTTGGAGATGAGGACCTGGGTGACATCACCAAGCAAGCCACTGAGACGGGCAGAGGCGGTGCGTGATGGGAAGGGACGTTTACACGGGGTGGTGGAGGAAGAGAAGGATGAGGGTCCCTAGACACATTGTAGCTCACGGGGGCTGAGATCTGTCCTCATCTTTCTCTCCTACGTTTTGCATCAGGAGGGGAGGCCCACTGGAGCCTGCAGGAGCCGTGTCACTAATGTCCACGAAGAAGTGGACTGGGGGGATGCAGAGATGGTCACCCAGTCTCTCTTCAAGGAAGCGCTTGCACCAAGCTATGAAAGTGCGGCGGCAGAGAGCCTCTAGCTGTCAGTTCCCTCACAGCCTGCGGCAACAGAGGGTCAGGCTCTTCCCAGGGAAGCCCACCTCCGGTGCCTGAGCGAGGCCGGGGTGTAAAGGCCTGGACATTTCTGCCCAATGTGGCGCAACTCTGACGGGCAGACTTTGCCCCAGAGCTGCCCACCATGCTTTGTTGGGGTTGTACTGCAGCTGGTTTTTTCTCTCTGTTCCACTTTTTTATTTCCCTCTTCCTTCTTTTCACGGATGTTAATCCTTAATAAATATCTTGCATCCACATTTGTCTCAGCATCTGCTTTCAAAGAACTCGACCTGCTACAGGTTTTATATTTGGAGGCAAAGGAGAAACTCGCTAGCTGGGTAATTTGGGAAGAGGCATTTCACTCTCCTGAACTTCCACTTCCTTACCACGGGGATGCTGTTTGCCTCACAGGGTTGTGTGAGGCTTAAATGAGATGGAGTATGCCACAGGGCTTCAGTATGTGTTGCCGTTTTTTTTTACTGCTGTTTTAAGGGAAGCTCCCCAGAAGTGGACACTCTCCCGTACTGACACAGATTTGGGAATTTTCTGTTGAGGAAGGAAAACATGGCTCAGTTGTCTGGCCGCATAGTTGACAATAACAATGCCTAATTCAGGCGTAGCATAGACTTGAGGCAGGCACATTCCAAGGGTCTTGTCTATATTAAGTTATTTAACCCACCCAACAACACAGTTCCAGTGTCATTTTACAGATAAGAAAGCTGAGGCAAAGAGAGGTTCAGCCCCCAAAGATTGGAAGTGAGAGAGCTGGGCTCTGAATCCAGGAAGCCTGGGAGCAGCATCGGTGCTCTTGCTTAGAGAGTCAACTGTCTCTTGGTTGCACTGTATTTTACAAAGAACTCGAGGCAGAATGAGACAGTCCCGCCTCTCACCTCCCACTTGCAAGTGACACTTTCCAGAACTAATTTTTCTGCACAGGAAAGAAGAGCAGAATGGGGAATCACCTGTCTGCAGATGACTGAGGCTCATGAATCCCTTTCTGAAGTCCAGAAGGAGGGAACATTCCATGCACTTGTGTCCCTAGGGCTGAGGACTTGACCTCTGGGAACCCCCCTGGCAGAGGGTACAATGGCAGGAGTGGGATGTTGACAATGGCAGCTTCCTTGCAAAATTTCAGGTATTTGCAAATAATTAACTCAGCTTTTTCCAACGTCTTTATTTGCTTAAATTAACAAAATATAGGTTACATGCTATTTTCATGTAAATTGCCTTTTCACCGAAGCAGAAAGCAATATTCACAACCTGGGCTGCTATATACTTAGAGTTTTAGTTTTTACATAGTAAGCCAGAGTTCTGTACAAAAATCAACATTTGGTGTAATGTTGTCCAAATATGTGAGGGATTTTAAATGTTAGCTCTATTACATTTTGTTCCAGCAAAGCAAAGATCATAATTCAAAACACAATGTTAATATTTTATGAAATGCCTTCAGGGCTTAATAAATACAGTATGCACATTGGGCTTTCTCATGCAACTACTCATATACAAATATACCAGTTATTCATGTGGGTTTCTGAAAGGTCATCCTCAGTCTCCTGGCCAATGTGGAGTCAAATTTTTAAAAAGAGAGAATGAAAGAAGAATTGAAAGGTAACAAGAGGGAATGACCAAAAAGGATTTTCTGGAAAGCATTTGGTAGTGACCTGTTTTCAGAGTCACAATGTGATAAGCATCCTGCTGTCCTGGCCTTGGGGTGCTGTTAGCTCGGAAGGCTTCATCGCTTAGTTCTCTGACATGCTCCTGGTGGGTTCTCCTTCAGGCCTGCCTTTGGGTGAGGTTGGCCAATCTTCCCCTAGCTCTGTGCTCATGCATGGGCTGCCTGTGTAATTACCCACCCAAGCTAGGATACTCTTGAGAATGAAAGTGCCACTACTAGCAATTATCCTGGGGCAATAGATATAAACCAGGATGTTGGTCCCTCAACAAAATATGAAACCATGGTTTCAGGCTTGGTTCTCAGAAGGTTCCCATCAGGTTAGATCTAATTAAGTCTTCCATATCCAGAGTCAAAACCTAAAAACAGGCCTTGGAATACACTCCATAACAATTTTCTGTTACTTCTCCTAGACATTTTCCCCCTCCAAATGAAATTTTCTTTGGAATGTTAATGTACAAATCAGATGAAACTCTTGAGCCGCCCTGAGTGCCTGGGTGTGGGGTCTGAGAGTTTCTCCTCTCTAGCTGCTCTGCTGGGGCCTAAGGGCAACCTCTGACTCCTCAAAACACAACTGGAAAACCACCATTCTAGACCGTACTCTTTCCATCTCAACATTAACTGGTTCCTCAAACATCCTCACGTGATTTGTTTTGGTTAGAAAGATCCAGAACTTGCTACTCTGGATTTTCCCGGTTCCTATTTCAGCTAGGCATACCCAGAACAAACTGGCAGCCTATAGTACGTGGGGTCAGGCACAGCACTCAGTAGGGCTTCAACACACATCTGCTGTATGAATAAATGTGTAACCAGACCCTAAGAACTGGAGGCCTCACAGGCTATTCTGCCAACCTCCTGGGCAATTTCACCAGAGGCACTGATGAGCTTTAATAACCGTGAATGGAAAGGATGTGCCCCTCTGAAAACGTGGAGCTGGTTCTTGGCCCAGAGTTGTGCTTGTGACCATGAAAATCTTCAGTCTTCTCTTCACCGTCCCGTTTGTAGGTGCTTTGACCTCAGGACAAAGTAGCTTTAGCACTTCATGGTGGCAGTGAGTATGAAGGAAGGAGCTTTATTTAGGCAAAGTGGCAGGAGATATGGGTCAGTGAGGAAGACCAAGACGAGGCCAGTGGGCAAGCACCTTGGCCCACAGAAAGGCCGGCCCCTGGCAGCTGGAGACAGAGACACCTTCTAAAGAAAGGTACTCAAAGTTTGGGAGAGGAGGAAGCAAAACAACAAACAGTACCTAGCTCTACAGGTGAGAGTTGCAACTACCAAGTTTTTACATGGACACAGACATGGTACCAGAGAGTCATTTCTTACAGGCAGTCACACACCTGCGGCGCTGCATCAGTGTTACTTTTCTCAGTGCCAGTGTCCAAGTAAGGCCTTCCTCCTGGGCCAGCCGACCTGTCAGTCACCGTCACTCTCTGGAATCGTGGTCCAAGCACATGGGAAGAAATAGTTACCACAGACCAGCCATGTACTTTTCAACATATTAAGTGACCATAAACATCATGGGCATCATTGTCTAGCGCAAAAAATATTCATCTATACAGAGTGTGTGTGTGACCCCTTGTGAGGGTCTTACACAACAGGTAAGAAGGCCGAGGTCAGCAGTACAACTGTGAGGTCTCCTGTTTTCTCCCTTAGTAAGTCTGAGACCAGGAACAGAAATATTTCTAGAGTTGTTGGGAGGGGTCCTGGAAGGGTGAGGACTGTTTTAGCCCAATCTTTCTCATCTTTGGCTGCCTATAGTCTTTCTCAGCTTTGACTGGGGCAATTTGAAAACTACCAGTCCTGGGGCTCCACTTCAGACCAATCGAATCAGAACTTAAGTTGGGTAGGCCATGGCTGGGTGCTTTTAAAAGGCTCTCCCGAATGCTTTGGTAACCGCTGCTGTCTCCACATGGATCTTTGAGCTGTGGCCGCCACGTTTTCTTAGTTTTGGCCCCCTCCCCTACCTTGGGGAGGTGACTCTTCTTTCTCTCTCTCTCTCTCTCTAATTTGCTTTCTAAATAAACTCTGCTTGAAAACTTCTAAAAAAAAGGCTCTCCCAGATGAGTCTTGTGGACAGCCATCGGTGAGAACATGACCCAGAGTCCTCCTTACTTGTGATTAGTGGATGATTATTCCAAAACCCCCAAATAAGTCGTAAGTCAGAGGTTAGATTTCAGGGAGAATTCCCTGAGGACACCCCACTAGCTCTACCCTGAGGTAAGTTTCCCAGCTCATGGGTGACAACGTTTCCTGCAGCTGCCTTATGGGGTGTGAGGCCTCAGAAGAAAGCAACCGTCATCTCCAGGAGGGAACTCTGCTTGGGGCACAGCATTTGTTAAGGAGCCAGGACCCCTAGCGCTGTGACATCATCTGAAAATCAGCTCCAAATATCCCATCCAGTGAAGACAGCTGACCCTGAACAAGAGAATCTCTGTATCTCAGGCAGGAATCTATGCATTGCTGGTTTTCCCTACGTCAAAATTATTCATTTTCTGAAATTTTATCTTGCATCCACAGCAATGACTGGAGAACGTCCTCTTCAACAGCTCATTCTTCTGTGTCATGTCTGATATTTTTGGTCATTTAATAAAGGCTATTTTATATATACAGCTACTAATATTATGTTCATCTATCTGGAAAAATATAACTGTCAGGAATTCAACTAAATAGACATCAATAAGGTAATGTGTCAAGCACCATATTTTTGCAAGTAGAAATTTACCATGTATGGCCTATTAGTCCAAGGAAAATAGAATTTTTAAGCACCTCAGCACCAGCTTACAGTTAGCTATCTAGAAGAGTATGCACAGTTTATGACACTGGCAATGCATAAAATAACACAGAAGAAGACCCCGCACATGTGTGAAAAGTATCAAGGGCCCCGTGAATAACCTGAGAAGCATTTACATCCCCTATGATGGTCCCTGCTCACTTAATCCGAGCCATCTGTGGAGACTGGCACCACCCACCAGTCCTCAGCAAATGACAGTTCATGCAGAAAGCTATACTGGAACGGCCTCGTCCTCATTTTCCAAATGTGATTTTGAAACTGTCCACTTAGATACCTAAAAGCACTGCTTGTTTTTCCATTTTCCCCTCCAGTAATTCTTTTAAACTCCCATCTCTGTGCTTGAAGTACAAGTAATCAGAAAAAGAGGGGCCCCGCCGGGAGCTCTGCAAAGCCCTGAGGCTGAGACGCTCATCTCTGCCAGCACAACCTCTCTCCTGGCCGCCCTCCGCCCCAAGGTCGCCTTTGCGCCTCTCAGCCCATTCGCCTTTGGACATGTGCTCCTCCTCTTCCTCTTTGCAGGCCTCCCCCAGCACCCCGGGAGCTTGCTCGGGCTTGGCAGACAGATCCTGGGGTGCGCAGAGCGGCTGGTTCTGGGGGGCCGGGCTGGGGCTACAGGGCTCCACCTCACAGCAGTTGTCCTCATCCTCCTCCTCATGGCAGGGGCTTCCCCTGGCGCTCTCCCCATCCGACTGGAACCCGGGCCCATTGGCCCGGCGCTTCTGAGAGAGGTCAAAGGGTTCCTCCTGCTCCAGACTCCTGAGGATGCCGGTCTGCGTGAGAGCCATTCTGCCTCTTCCCAAACCTAGGAGAGCACAGTGAGAATTCACACACCCAGAAAAAGCAGTGGCGAGGGGACCCCGGGGAGGGGTGGGGTGGAACCCAGGGCTACTGAATGTATCCTCATGGTGCCTCTTGAAAATCGACAATTCCCAGTAAGGATGTGGGCATGGGAGGTTTGTCACAGTGTCTAAATTGGTCTCATCCCTTAAAGGTGACTTTGGCAACCCGCACCAAAAGCTTTAAAAATAAGCTTTGACTTAGCAATTATGCTACTGAGAATTTAAACAGCAAAAAAATAGGCAGGCAGGTGCACAAAACATATGTGCAAGGATGCTTATCACCACATTTTTTATTACAGCGAAACCGTGAAAGTGATTTTTGTATTTAACAATAGAGGTTTGGGTAAATAAATCATGATATATCCACATAATGAACCATGTGCAGATGATGTAGAAAACCTACCAGTGATCCTAAGAAGGTACTCGCTATGTATTTTAAGTTAAATAATTTACAGCGCAGACTCAACTCTCTCTCTCTCTCTCTCTCTCTCATCTATCTGTATCAAAGGATGTCTGGAAGGAAATATGTCAAAATCTCAAAATTGATGAACATTTTCTTTTCACTTCTAATGCATTCTTGTTTGTTTTTTTACAGTGAGCATCTATTTTATCATAAGAAAAAAAGCAAAGGAATAATAAATGTATTCTCATCTTGAAGAAAACAAAGAGGTTTCATTTTGAGTCATGAAAGTCACCCCATAATAGCGGCCCCTATGCACAGACAGAGCAGAGTAGGCACAAAGGTTCTCTGAGAAGCTCATACAGGCCCTGTGTCTAACCATAAATGTCCCTGCTGTTGGAACCAGTGATTCAATTTTAGCTTCCATCTGTGGGGCTCTGGGGATGAGCTTTTCAGCACGGTCATGTTTTATGTGATCTGTCCTTAAGGGCTCTGCCTCTGGGAAGCCAACAACACAGGATTTTAGTATTTGAGCCATCAGGTGCCTTTTAGGATTTGAGCCCTGCCTGTGCAGAGCCAAGAAGCAGGCTCCAAGGAACAGGCCAGCACACTGAAGAGGAGGAACCGGAAGGAGAGGTCCCGGGTCACAGCCAGACCAGGCTTCTGGAGTGGTGGGGGGAGCAAAAAGGAGGGATAGGGCCTGTGATGCCCAACGTTGCCTACTTTAGGATACTGTCAGGCAGTGGAGCTGCCTATATCTTTAATCTGTTGGAGAACAGGGAAGATCTTTTTAATGATTTTTGGACCACTGCAAAAACTAGAGCCAAAAGAATGCTAACACCCTTTGTAGATGAAAACACGGAAATCACTGAAAGTCCGCTAAAATATTTCAAAGCGATCTTCTGATAGGTGATGCTCTTTACTCTTCCAGAATGACAGGGCCATTTGGTGCCTTTAGGATTTGAACATCAGCGTGGGTCATGGTGACCAGGTCAGGCTCTCGGACGGAGTGCTGTCTCCTCACTGCCTTGTACATCTGCTGTCCTATCGGCAAGCAAACGTTACCTCTTCTGGAAAAAAGCCAGGCTTAGCTTGGGAAGTGACTCAGGCAGCTAGAGGTTCAAGGAAGAATTCAGGATAATGTTTTTTAAAGCAGAGTTTTTTTCCTGTGCTCTTGCACAGACTCCAGCCCTTGTTTTGTGGTGACCACAGGTCCCTATCACCCAAGAGTCGCCCTGGTCTCAGTGGGTGCTGTGAAAAACCCAAAAGATGCAATCATTTTGTTGCACGCTGTGTGTATATAGGTGCAATGTATTTATAAATTTACAAATATACATGCCCTTTCGCCTAGCTCTTTTGTAAGGGATTGGGAGAAGCAGCAAGCACATATTATCCCATGGTTTTGTCTTGGGTGGTGAGCACACACTTAATTCAGAAATTCTTGAGTTGAAATCCCATTCCTGCCTTCAGACTTGCCAGTTGACCTTGAACAGTTTGTATAATACCTCTAGGCCCTGGTTTCCTCTTATATAAAAGGAGAATAACACAGCCTCTTTCATGGAATTTTAGGGGTGGGTGACAATGTCCCTGAGGTGTCTCACACTAGTGATCAAAAAGCAGTTAATATGATTTTGTAAATAACATGCAAAATTGTCTTCTCTGCCCGCATGCAGATCTCCTAGAGGGCAAAGATGGTTTCGTGCTTTTGTATCTGCCACTGTGTGTAGCTCACTGCATTGGCTGGAGGTGCATTTATTGCCTGTTTATTAGAAGAGTGGTTGATTAGGTGACTAAGGTGGAACCCTACTGAATTCAGCAGATCTGGAACATAAACTCTTCATAGTGAAAGGCCCTGGAACTGAGAGGCTGAGGCAGGCGAGGACTTTCCATTGCTTCAATTAGGACTCATTCGGGGAAGGCGTAAGCCCCTGCCCCGCATGTGGGCCAATCGGCTCAAACCACCCAAGCAGGAAAGCTGTCCTTGGGTGTATTTGGTTGTGAACAGGCAGGGGAGACACAGTCCACCGTAAACACACTTCTGCTGACAGCAGGGCTTGTAGACCTGTTTTCTAAAAAGGAAAGAAAAATCCCATGCCTTTCAACAGCAATGCTATGAAGTAGATACAATAAAGGCTATACAGTCAGAAAGGTCTGGGTTCCAATCTTGAATCTGCCACTTTTCAGTTGATCAACTTTGGGCAAATTAATCTCTTAAAGCCTTAGCTGTCCATTCTGTAAAATAGAGATATTGGAAGTTCCTCCAGCCTCCAGAGACAAGGCACCTGGCTCTCTGTCCGGAACAAAGGAATCAATAATGGTCCTGACTGACTGGCATCATTATTATGTTCCGACTTACTCTCACTCACTTGTCTTTACTGTCTTCAGAAATTAGCATCATAATTTTTCTAGTAACACTGTAAGTCTGCTCTTGCTACTCCGCTGCAGTCTTGAAAATCACACTCCCCTTTTTGACAAGACTAGCTTCCCAACAAAGTAATGTCCCTTAAAAACAAATTCAGCTCCCATGTGTTGCCTGTTGGCTTGCCCCAGCAGCACGGGCTTCCTGGAAGAGGGGTTACCTTGAGAATGAAGGCCCCGCTCCATGACTCCATGCTTGACTTTCATATGACGTGTCAGGTTCCCCTTCAGGGTGAATTTGCTTGGGCAGTAGAGGCACTTGAAGGGTTTGCTGTCTGAGTGCAGGTGCATGTGGCCCATCAGGTTGTGCATGCGGTTGAACTCCTTCCCACACAGCTGTCGGAGACAGAGACGAGAACACAGGTTACCCTGCGGGTGAACCTCCCTCCTAGCCCACAAGGGGCAGATGCGCCGCAGCCCACGTCACTTCTACTCTATTTGGACCTTGGCATTTTAAACTGCTTCCAGCTGGGCTAGGTGGCTCAACCTGTAATCCCGCGCCTTGGGAGGCTGAGGTGAGTGGATTGCCTGAGCCCGCGGGTTCGAGACCTGCCTGGCCAACTTGGCGAGACCTCATCTCTACAATAAATCAAAAATCAGCCAAGCAGGGTAGCGCGCTCCTGTGGTTCAGCTACTCGGAAGGCTGAGGCGGAAGGATCGCCGGAGCCCGAGGCTGCGGTGACCGGGAGCGGCCACTGCCCTCCAGTCTGGGCGACAGAGTGAGACTCCAACTGAAAAGAAAAACAACAACAACAACAACAAAAACTGCTTCCAAGGAGAATGTCCTCACAGAATTCAGGAAGGGGCAAGGCTTTGTCCAGCCTCAGAGGTGGAGCAGGTAGGGATGGATCATGAGATGTGTTCCTGGAGTATAGGAATCTTTAAACTCCAGGAGAAAACCTCAACACTTATAAAGCATCTTTTGTATGAAACCTTTGAAAAAGAAGAAGAACTGGTCTGAAAAGCAGTGGCTAACAGCGTTCTTCCTTTAATAAGAGGATACAGTGATGTGTCTAATTTTTACAGAATATTTAAAATGTGGGAGACATTGTTCTGAGTCTGCCATGGCAGGGGTCCCCAACCCCCGGGCCCTGGTACTGGTCTGTGGCCGAAGGTGAGCGGCAAGTAAGCGAGTGAAGCGTCATCTGTATTTACAGCCACTCCCGTCACCACCGGATAGGCGGCGGTGCTATGTATTGCATTATATACTACAACGTAATAATAATAGAAATAAAGTGAACAATAAATGCAATGTGCTCGAATCACCCTGAAATCATTCCCTCACTCTGGTCCGTGGAAAAACTGTCTTCAGTGGAACACCTTATTTAATTCTTGTGCCAATCACATGAGATGGGTGCTGTTATCACCCCATTTTATAGATGAGCAAACTGAGGGCATAAGTTCCTTGGCCAAGGCACACACCGCCTGGGAGCTGGAGCTGGGTTAATGTACCCAGGCCATCGGTCGCCAGAGGCCACAGGGTTAATAACCACACCCAACTGTGTCTCACTCCACCCCCAACATAACTCTTCTATTAGACTGTATCAGGAAATGCTTTTCTAATTTTGTAATCTGCTAATCATTGGGCTGGATTTCAAAGTTAGAGGGAAAAAAAGACACTTAAGGAAGGAGTATGTCTTTTCTCTGGGTAGAAAATTGAAGTACTCAGAGCATTATCTCAGGTATACAAAAGTAAATATGTTTTATTCATTTCTTTCTTTTTCTGCATTTCTGTCTATTTCCATAAAAGTGCAAATACACGAGAGGCCACACCAGTGGCCCCCAGCTTCTTTTGGAAGAGCAGAACCTTTTTTTAAAGGCCAGGATGCAGATACCAGAAGCAATTGTCATGGATGCTAACGTTGTCACCAGGCCTTAGCAGAACAGAGTCTGGAAAGCCTAGCCCTTCCTTGGCTGTGCTGGGAAGAACTCAGAGAAGGATTCTGTGTTGGTGCTTGGACCAGAGTATTAAGGGAGAAGCACTCTCTTTCCCTCCCAACTTTAGAGGCCAGTGGAGCTGGGGCAGCCACATGTCATGAGAGACACCATGGAGAAAGATTCCAGGTACAACATCCGCTGAGGCTTATACTTGGTTTCCTTTCTCACTGAGATATATTTCCAGAGCCAATTCTGAGGATTCTGGGGTGGATTTTTATTAAGGAAGGTAACCTTTTCTTTGGACGGCCATGGAAGGTGCTATCTGAGCTGGCCTTGGAAGAATGGGCAGACCTCACAGAGGATGACTGGGGAGACTGGCCTAGGAGCACGCTGGGTGGTAAGAGGAACCCAGACTGGGGTTGCACATTTGCCACAGATAATCCACATATGAATAATGAGTGGTTGGTTCTGTATTTTTGGATGATTCATATTTGGGGATTTTAAGTGCTTTTTCCTTTGTTGCTTTCTTATTAGCAAGCATAAATTTGGCATCTTGGGTGGGACTCCAAGCTCAGCTGCCAGAGCACCCATCCAAACCATTAGCTCAAAATGGTGACCCAAGAGGAGAAAAAGATAGGATAGTTGGCCTGATTCCAACTTCCTCAAAAGAAGCAACGTGGGTTGCATAACTGTTTTCTTTTATTCTCGACAGAGATAATTTGTTAAGATACAGCAATCTGTGGCTCACTTTTGCACATGTGTACAAGTTCTAGTTGCTCCGTCTATTAGCATAGTTTGTCCACTTTCTCATGGCTACGAAAAAAGCTTTGAGTCTAGAAATTCTACACGGGCATTTCCAGTTAAGGGTCATTTTTAGAACAACCATACTTCATTTGGTTTGTGGGACGGTTCCTGATTATTCGGAAGTAGGTTGTTGTTGCAGTTGCTGAGGATGACCAGTACTTGTTTCAGGTACGTTTTCACCCGGTAGACTGCAACATGCATGTTTCACCCCGTAGACGACAACGTCCACCCAGGAGACTGCAACATGCATCCGGAAACCTGATTGCTTGCCTGTTATCAGGTTGACATGTGATAGGCTCTCAGCAAGCATTGCCAAGCGAGTGAAGGTATGGGACACACTGCCACAGAAGAGTTGACAAGAGAACAAGCCGCGAGGAAGTAAGAACAAGGCATGTTGGCGGAGCAAGCCGAAGGCCTGAAGACCAACTAGGTTATTGCCCTAGTCTAGGTATGAAAGGGATCTCATAGTCCTATCAGCCAGATAGAGGTCACTGAAAGGAAAGGATGGATGCCTTCTGCCAGGATTAGAGAAATCCCCCTTTAAGTCATTACCTGTGGTGGCTGAAGTATTAGAAGCTGGACCGGGCTGAAAGAGTTTTGTAAGAGAGACAGAATTTTAGCTTAACCTTGAGGAATGTATAGAGTGAGCTTTGTTTTTGTTTTGACACAAGCATAAAGTCTCTTCTGTTAGATATATGTAGACATTTCAGCAACCTTACACCACAGGCAAGGTAACTAATACTGCTGTGATAACCATAAACTGCTTGTAGCCGCCACACCGGCTGGGACTTCAGGGTCAGTGCAGAGCCTGCATCATCTGCCCCGAGGTCCCATTTATCCCCCCACCAACTTCCCATTCAGGGGTGCGCACTCATCATATTGGTGTTTCGGGCTCTAAACAACATCCCAGGGGGTCCCCAGTGTGAGGGCTGCCTTCCTTTTCTTTGTATCCAACCTCGGTATCAAGCACAGGATCACACACAGAGCACCCTTGAAATGAATGTCTAAGTATTTGGTTGGGGGAATAAATAAACATGCCAGGAAAACAGCATTACCTCGTGCAAGATTCTAGAAAGCAGTCATCGCCAGCTCTCTTCCTTTTCCCCACTGAACCTTTATGTATTAGTTTGCAGACTAAACGCCTCAGTGGCGGGATGGTAGAGCCAATGAACTCAGGACCCAAGATACTTGGGCTTTATTCACGTCTTGGAGATAGGTATTTCACTTTTCCTCTCAGCCTCTGACCTTCACAAAGCCCTTCGGTCCTTACCCAGAATACGTGGCTGCCTCATCTTTCTCAGAAGAATGTCCTCTCATAACAACACATAAGCATGTTGAGATATTTTGCTTGCAAAACTCAGAAAGAAACCTCTCAGGCACTGTTAGTGCAGAGAGGTCAGACAAAGAAGATGGGTCAGCCAGGCTCGGTGGCTCAGCCTGTAATCCCACGCTTTGGGAGGCCGAGGTGAGTGGGTTGCCTGAGCCCGTGGGTTTGAGACCCGCCCAGGCAACTTGGCGAGACCTCATCTCTACAATAAATTTTTAAAAAATGAGCCGGGCATGGTACCGCGTGCCTGTAGTTCCAGCTACTCGGGAGGCTGAGGCGGAAGGATCGCCGGAGCCCAGCAGGTCGAGGCTGCGGTGGTCGGGAGCGGCCGCTGCACTCCAGTCTGGGCGACAGAGTGAGACTCCAACTCAAAAAAAAAAAAAAAAAAAAAAAGAGAAGGTGGGTCAGTGAATGATGGTGCCTGGGGTGATGTTCAAGGCGTGAGCTCCAAGCAGAAGGGGAGGACAGATAGGCAGGAGGGGAGGAGAATGGATGGGAAGACCACCAAAACTCTAGGTTCTTCTCCGAGGAAAAGTAGCCATTTAAGAGGAGGCCTCTAATCATGACATGTAAAGCCAAGAGCCTGCCAAGTCAGGACCTGCTGAATTGCCTCATACTAAGGTCTGCAGAGATTAAAACAAGAGTGGGTGTTGGTGCAGGAAGCTGCTGGGGTGTTGAGGGTTCCGATTTCGTCTTGCAGGGGGTTATCTTAGCCAACGTGCCCCCTGCTTGACATCTCGATCACTCTAGCCAGTACCATCCGTGTGCCTCTGACACTAAAGCCCAGCTACTCCATCCACCTGCTTCTTCAAAGGGAGGTGGGCCTTAAGATTTTTTTTTTTTTTTGAGTTGGAGTCTCACTCTGTCGCCCAGACTGGAGTGCAGTGGCCGCTCCCGGCCACCGCAGCCTCGACCTGCTGGGCTCCGGCGATCCTTCCGCCTCAGCCTTCCGAGTAGCTGGAACTACAGGTGAGCGCTACCATGCCCGGCGGGCCTTAAGATTTAATAAAAGCTGAAACAAATATTCTGAACTGCCCTTCAAACATGGGTTGCAGGGATTGTTTGGCTTGGCGACGTCAGAGCAGAAAAAGGTGAGGACACAGAAGGACAGAGAATTTGCTCTGAGTTTTCTCTCCTGAAGGATGTTGGTAATAATCATTGTTTCTTCCGAAGGTTACTGTGAGGATCAAATGAGATAATTCATGAAAAGGGTTTGGCAAATAGTCAGAGCTCAATAAATATTAGTTCTTATTATTATCATCATCATGTACATAGTCGATTCGTTGACATTCCAGAAATGGAAAGACCTTTGAAGACGAGGGGAATACTAAAGGAAGAACCCAGCGAGGAGTCCTTGGAGTAACCGGCTGCCAGGTGGCTTGAGGCGTAACACAATGTGAGCAGCTGGACCTGCCCCGGCTCTGGGATGTGTGGATGGAAAGAGACATTCCGTCTGAGACCGCAGACTTTGGGAGAGCCCATTATCTGGCTCCTCTATCAGCCCTTTGAGCAGCGGCAGAAGCCCTGTTTGCTCCCGGCCTCCTCATCCGGCCTTCTGGCCTCTTTCCCTCTCTGGTCCAGGGCCTGAAGGTACCGCACAAACTTCCCATGAGCCCCAGAGGCCACGCGGCAGCCAGCAGGGAGACTGAGGCCATGGCCCAGAGAGGTCGATGGCAGCGGGCAGCCACTGGGCCGGGGCCAGAGGCCCACAACGCCAGCAGAAGCACATGCCCGCGTCCCGCCGGCCTGATGCGCGCTTTAGAGCTGAGATGCGCCAGGAAGCCCGTGTTTTCCTCTTCTGAGAGCAGAGGTCAGAGAACTGCGGCTGCCTTGAGAGGAGAACGGTCTCGCTCAACAGCCCTTCCCTTCCATTCTTCTCCTCTCTCTCTTTTAATAAGAAGGGTGTTCCTTTCCTCAAAGGGAGAGAGAGGGAGGGAGGGAGAGAGAGACTGTAAACTGTCCAAAAGGACCGTGAGAAAACAGGAAGCTTTGAAAAGTACAAGAGAAAGCAAGATGAAATCTATTTGCAGGCGGCCCCTGGGGACATGTGAGGCATTGTTAGGCAGGCGGTTCATACAGCGATATCCTTCCTTCTGCTGAGGAGGGCTTTGCTGCCAAAAGGCTGCTATCTGGTCACTGCCTTAACCCCATCCATGCCAGCCTGAAGACCCTGGCCCCGAGCACTGGGTCCCTCAAAGGCCTCCATCTGGTTTTTCCTGTCCTGGAGCAAGCAAGCGCCCCAGGGGAAGCAGACCCAGTTTGGTGGCGGCAGTGGGGACTCTCTGCGGGGAGACCTCATTCTTCTCCTGAGAAATCTGCCCTCTGGCCTGCAGTCCTTGGCCGGCCAGAGGAGGCTGCAGATGCCCTGGTGACTCATCACTTAGGCAGCTCCAGGCTTCACCCATCTCAAAAGAGAATTTGTCCCGGAAATTCTGGATGACTGCTTTTCCTGGACAGGTTTCCCAAAGACGGCAGCTGGCTCTTTGCTGTTACGGAGTGTGGCCGCTACAAGGATAGTATCCAAGTCAACCCCTGCGTGCTTACCCCAAATCTGGGAAGCATATTTCTGAAAAGTGGCTTAAGTCTACAGGCACAGGTCCCTGGAAACACTCCAGCTGGCTCCAAGAGGCAAGGAGTCCAGAAGTCGAGCCAATTGCAAAAGAGCCCAGAAGGGCAGTAACTTTTTTATGAGGAAAAAGAAAAAAGAAACATGGAATGGAAAGCTTTCCTCTCCTCTAATTTTCCATCCTATTGTTAATGTCTAATCCCACAGTGAGTGAACACTTCTGCTTGCTAGGGACAGCTGTTTCCACTGAGCACAGACCTGGAGAGAATCAATTCATGTTGCAACAGGAGGAGGGATTTGTTTTAGGAAGAAATTTTCATGGTGAGAATCCTGAGGAGTTAGAATCGGTGACTAAAGAATCTTCCGTGTTGCGAGTTTTTGGTTAAAGGAGTTAGAGCTAACTCTTGGAGTGTGGCTGGGGCGAAGACTGCTTCTTCTATCCAGCCATGTCAATCATGTGATGCGATTAACTCTTCCCTGCTGCCACGGTAAAGTTCAAGTTCAGTTGTCTGGGCGTGTTCTCCAGTGACTGAGCAGCCAGGCAGTCACTTATCTTACAGGGCTGTGAATTGCATAGCAATGAGCAAATGGCCCTCGGTGCCTCTCCCAACCCCTAAGCCCTGATAACCTCCACCCAGGACTGAGTTTCTAAGAATCCACATAACAAGGATAGGAAGCCAGGTCCACAGAACAGCATTTGAAGACGGCCCACCACACGGTGGGATCTGGAGCTGGTTTACAGACACAAAGAGTCTTGTTACACAATCTGTAAACCCATACAAGCTCTGAAAGTCTTTTGAAATGAAGGAGAGTCATAGTTTACAGAGGACACTGAGCGGGATAACATTCTGCAGGGAGAAAAGTAGAGGGAATGGAAGACCCTGGCAGTATGTTTTCAGCACTTTCTGGGAGACAGAGGGTTCTGGGTCGAGGTGATGGACACCCATTCTTGTTTCAGAAATGTCTAAGAAGGGAGAGAGGCCACTAGATTGACAAAAATGCCCTCTCACATCCAGTGCTTTTTGTCTAATGATAGGTAACACTCTCTAGGCAGCCTTCTGGCCCATAATGTGGTCTTCTAGGAGGACTTACTCACCGGGAAGAAATGACCTTTGCAAATGACCAGTCCGGTTCCTGTGCCCATCTCCCATTGTAAAATACAAGCTGGGCATTGTTTCAAAGCCGGCAGTCTACTTATAAACCGTTCTTATGGGTTCTGATGGTGTGGACCAGACGTCCAGAGCCTAGTTAACCTTCCAGGAAGAGGGAAGATGGAATTTCTGAGCTGTGAAGCTGGCCATCAGACACCCTGGGAACCACGTGCGTGCACCGTCACTGGGGAAGAGGAGGAGGTGAAGCGTGAGGCTAAGGGGGCCCACGTAGCATCAGGCCCAGGCTGCATCGCCCTGTGTCATCTTCAGGGCACTGGTACTAGAAAGAACCCTCCAGATCAGGCATGCCCAACTGATGGTGCTTGGGCCACAGCAGCCCAGGATGGCCAATCACGTGGCCCCACAAAATCTTTTAATATTACATGTTTCTTCATGCTTATTTTTTCATGACCCCAGGCAGAGCTCCATTTTTGAAGTTCACAATCACGCCTTATTCCTGATGACATCACTTTTCGGCAGCACTCAAAGTTGTGAGCAACTGTTTTCAATCATGAAGCACTCGAAGAGGAAAATCCGAACAACCATGTCTGACAAGCACCTTGAGAACTCACTGAGAATTGTTACCACTTCCATGGAACCAGACGTTGATAGATTAGTTTGACAAAAACAAGGTCAAATTTCCCACTGGCTTTATTTTGTTCTCATTGTTCTAAACTTGACACTAAAAAAATCAAGGAAATCTTATTATCTGTATATACTATGCTATATAATTTAAGTGCAGCCCCAGATAAGTCTTCTTTACTCGATGTGACCCAGGGAAGCCAAAAGGTTGGATACCCCTGCTCCAGATTCTCTGATAACTACTTGGTCCAAGAAATCCTCCAGGCCCCTTGAGCACAGAGAAGCAGAACCGCCTCTGTGCCCCTGAATCACACGTAACCTTCGTGTGCTCTTACCCCTGACATATCCCTACCTCTCAGGGACAGCTTCTGCTGGTTGTATCACTATTGCCAGACCAGAATTCATGAGGTGGGGGTGGGAGCTGGCTGAACCAGACAGGCCAAGATTTTTAAGGGACTATAAACTATGCTAATGGTGCCCTTCATATGCTAACAACTTCACTCCAACACCAGTTAGTAAGATAAGAAAACACAGCTCCGTCTGTGGCAGAATGTGGCAAATGCTCAAATATATTTCTTGTACGATTAAGTGAATGATCGCAGAAACACATGAGTAGCTGCTTCGGGGTCAGCAGTTGGCCCCATGGCAATCATCTGGGATGACAGATTGTCTCCCACTAAACCTGTGGCAGAAAGGGGGCTGTAGCAGTTAAAGGTATCTCCTTTTGAAAGTCAAGTGGCAGCCAGGCTCGGTGGCTCAGCCTGTAATCCCGCACTTTGGGAGGCTGAGGTGAGTGGATTGCATGAGCCCGTGGGTTCGAGACCCACCTGGGCAACTTGGTGAGACCTCATCTCTACAATAAATCAAAAAATTAGCCGGGCGTGGTAGCGCATGCCTGTAATTCCGGCTACTCGGAAGGCTGAGGCGGAAGGATTGCTGGAGCCCAGCAGGTCGAGGCTGCGGTGGCCGGCAGCGGCCACTGCACTCCAGTCTGGGCAACAGAGTGAGACTCCAACTCAAAAAAAAAAAAGAAAGAAAGAAAGAAAGAAAGTCAAGTGGCAAGCTCTAAAGATGTGCCAGGCCAGTTTTGCTTAAAAAAGCCAAATAGCCAAGGACTGGCAGCTTTCATGGAAATGCAAAAGAGTAACTAATCACAGACTTATCCAAAACCCCTCTTTTGAAGTTGACGGTTTACAACCCTGCTTGCAGACGCTGCTTGCCCTGCAGTTCCTGGACACCATTTGTTCTTTGAAAGATCTGATTTTGACAATCTTGAAAATTCCAAAGAAGATGTGAAATCGCTCAGTACGAAACCCCTCCCTTACCTAAATGAAAGTATAAGACCCCGCTTCTCCCATTCTGGGGGGCTCTACCTGGAAGCGTTAGCTCATCAAGCCCACCGGCATAATAAAGTTGCCACTTCCTGTAATAGTCTTGGTGTCACAATCTCTCTGTCTTCCCGCTATGGTCTTGGAGCCAAGGGTAAACAACACAAGGAATGGAGAATGGCAAAGAGACCTGCTTGCACCTCCTTCATAGGAGACTGTAGACCCTTTGCAGGAAGGGACAGCTCTCTTAATGTGGAGTGTGCTAGGGGCCCAATGACGATGGAAGGAATCAAAGCGGTGCCGAAACAGAGAGAAGTGGTCTGTAGAGCCCACAGGTTTACACAGCCAGGGCTAGCTACTAGTGCAGCACAGGGTCCCGTGCTCAGAAGGGTCCTGAGTTTGGTTTAATACTCTGCTTCCATTACTTAGTAATGTTAGAACAAGGGGCCTGACATTTCCATTTTACACTGGGTCTTGAGAATTACGTAGCCCGTCCTGCTTGCAGCTTACTTCCCCTTTAGATAGACATAAATTGATTCTCAAACTGCTGGGAACTTGAAGAAAAGGAGGGGAAACAGAAGTGGGTGGCAGGAAAGGGCTGGAGAGAGAAACCCCCCTCTCCTCCCTCCGGACAATGCCCGCACAGGTCTGGGGAAGCTCTGGCTCTTGACCCCTCACCCCGTCCAAGAGTTGCTAACACAGGAAAGAAGGCAGCTTCACAGGGGATTCCTCCAAGTGGGGTTATACTGAGGAGGGATTGATGCAGGGACGCCCCTGGAAGCAGGGAGCCCCACTTCAGGAAGAGGGATTGATGGAGAGTCTCCGATGTGCAGCCCCAAAGAGAAAGGAAGCCTCCATTTCCACCAGAAGGGCTCTAACAGTGTCTGAATGCGGTACCCTTCCATTTCTCCCCCCTCAGCCCCTTCTTCGTGGCCGAGAGGACACCTGCCAGCACATCACTGGACTGAACCCGGTCACGTGCGAGACTCCTCTCATTTTAGAAGTGGAGTCGGGAAACAAGGTTGGGGGCGGGGGCAGCCCTGGGAAGCCCAAGCACTTCTGGGTAACGCCCGTCCATTTCTGGACTTTACATTTCTCCAGCTCACACGTCCTCTCCGCTGATGAAATAAAATCCAGCCCAGTGAGTCTGACGCAGAGACTGTAGCAAAGATGCTCAACCTGGGTGCCACGTGGTATTTAGGAATGGACGAGAAGCACAGCCCAGGCGAGCCCTTGGGATGGGGGCGGAGGGGCTGGTTTCCGAATTCCTTTCATCTTCTCTGGGATGCCTGCCCTCAAATCATACGTGTGGCTAAGCCCAAGTGTCGGGAGGGGAGGAGGCGAGAGAGGGACAGAGGAGGGAGAGGAGGCTGTGCTAGAAACTTCTCGGATCCCTTCCTATGCTTTCTATGTCCTCCTCATTGTCCTGTCAGGGGAAGAGGGCGACATCCACTTGGTTTCTCCTCTCTAGGGCAAGAGCTTTCCACATCACCTTCACCCTCTAACAGCTTCACTCTCCCATGGGCCTTTCCCCCGCAGACCTCACCCTGCTGCGTGCCTCGAGCCTTGGGCACCGAGGCCACAGGGAGACAGACAGGACAGGCTCGCCAGGGACCAGCCAGGCCAGCACGACGTGGGAGGAGTGGGCAGAACCCCAGAGCCAGAGGGGACCTGGGGTTGGCCGTGGGCCTCCTCTGAGCTCCTGTAGCCCCGTGGTGAAATGGAGGAGAAGCTTCCGCAGGACCCTGCCCCGTCAGGCCTCTGCCCAACCCTCGGGGTCCTCCCCGGCTGGCTGGCTGCCCACCTTGCATTTGAAAGGCTTCACATCAGAGTGGACGATCATGTGCGCCTTGAGGGTCTGCTTCTGCACGAAGCTCTTGTAGCAGAGGTGGCACTGGTAGGCACGGATGTTGGTGTGGATCAGCACGTGGCGCTTCATGTTGGCCAGCAGGGTGAACTCCCGCCCGCAAATCCCACACTTGTGCTCCTTCACGCCCTGCGGGGAGGCAAGAGTTAGAAAAGCGGTGGTGGACAGGCAGCATGCCTTCCTCGGGGTCCAGGCTTCGTTTTTCTTTCTGTCACAAAAATCCACAAGGAGCTTGGTGACACATGTCGAGTTTCAAATGGTGTAGCTTTAGCCTTCTTAAATTACTATTTTCTTAAAAAGTGTTGATTGCATCATTTTTTTTCTTTTCTGACAACCATAAACTAGCCAGACCACTAGAGGAAAAGCAAACGATTGCTTGTGCTGTGTCCTGCTACTGCTAGGGTTATTTCTACAGAAATAGTTCTCGGGGATTAATAGGATTTCAGTAAGAGCACTGAGAAATGAGATGCAAAGTGAAGCCATAATCCGGCTTTCACGAGGATGAAAACATAAACTCTTCTAAACTGACGTGATCATTTCCCTTATGAAAACCAATGTCCTCTTTAGTTCTCAGTACTAGACTTGAAAATCCCAGAAGACCAACTCATATCCACACTTCAGTAACTCACAACTTAATACTCACCCTCTTGAGTTGGTCCCTTGGGTTTCCACAGACCATACCAACCGGCACGTGACATGGTTATGGAGCCTCCTCTAAGCCAGCTCCTTCCTATAGAGGCATCTGGCAGGGGCCGGCTTTTTGAGTTAGAAAACAGAGCAGGAGGTTTTCTGGTTTCCTTGCAGCGTGTGGAGGGGTGCTTGGATGGACGCCCTCAACTGAGAGCATTTCCAGGGACTCATAGCTTGAGTAGAGCACTTGCTAATCCTGACTAAGGATTGCTTCCCCGTAAAGGCCTTTTGCAAGAGAGATTGACCTAGAATGACTTTTTGGGAAGAAAAATTTAGAGAACCAGAGGCTAAAATGAAAGTACTGTAGGACCAGAACAAGTTACTCAACTAACAGCTATACCTTATAAAATCCGTATTTTCTGGCATCCATAGTGGCCTAAGGAGGGAGGGATTCCAAGTTTGGCTCAGACTCTCTCTGCCTCTACTTCCGTGTGTTTAATTTGGGGCATGGTAAGAAAATACCACTCCACAGTTCTGGCAAAGCCCCTGGCATTAAAGGACAGGTTCTGCTCTCTGCCCAACCATTTACTGGCTGCGAAACCTTAGACAAGTCCTGTGGCCTTTCCTGGAGGAGGCATCTCATCTCAAGATCAAACGGTAAGTCATGAGAGCCCTGGGCTCTCCCCAGCTTGGAACGCCCTCTGGTCTAGAGGATTGCCGATGAGTATAGATTTCAGATGAGTATACATTTTCCAAGAAAGAAATCTAGAAGTCAACCTCCTTTAACAATTAAATTTTAACGCTCTCCTAAGAATATGAACTTTTAAAATGTAGTGCATAATCAAACTGCAAGTTTCAAACTATAAAATTAATAAAAAATATTTTCTTAATGGCTTTTAAGATTTACTTTAACATCTTCTCTCAAGATTTTCTCTGGGCTTGGCTATGATCTAGTTGCCTGAAACCAAGGAGAAGTTTCTACTTATCACTGTTTTGGGAATTCTTTAAAGAGATTCATGTGTGGGCTGGCCTAGAATGCAGGAGAACAGGAGCCTGGACACAACGCTGGAGCCACTTTGGAAGTCGCTGTGTCTCGTGACAGGATCAGTGAAATCACAGAGAGGGAACCTGGCTGGGGGTGAAAGGGGGAACGGGGCTGGAAAAGAGGAAGTCTTGACAGTAGAGTGTCCAAGACTCAGGTGTCAGAGATTCCTGAGTGACCTCCAGTGCCTCGGTGTCTTCCTCTGCCAGGTGGGAGTGGCTCTTAGAGTTGCTGAGAAGTAAATGAGGATTCAGTGAAAAGCGAAACACCCGCCATCCGGCAAGTGTTCAATAAATACCACCTCTCACTGTTGGCTGCCATCTCTAATGAGAGTGCATTTTGTTTCCTAATCCGGCTGAAGCCTTTTTCAGACACCAGGCTCTTTCTCCCATTTTGACTTCATCTTCTACTGTCTTGCAGAATCTCAGTATGTTCTGAAACACACTTTGATTCCTTTTCCACGTGGGCAGGGAGCATGGTTTGGCTGCGTCCCTTAAGGCCTGAGCACACAGTCCTTTAAGCACACAGCCCCCTCTGTGGTTGAGTCTCAGCCTAGGTCCTCTGTTGATGGCTCCCGCCCTTGGCAGGGGACTCCCTCTGGGTGGGATCCACAGGTGCCTTCTGTAGGGCAGGAGCTGTTTGAGCAGAGCTTGCAAGGCAGCCACACGTTTCATCTCTGCTGCAGAGCCCGAAAATGCCCCGCGTTTTGTCCTAGCCTAACAAACGAAACCCATTAGAGCAGCGCAGAAACATTATCTTGGCTGAGCAAAGTCCTCTGCTGACCTTTCAGACCTAAAGAATGTTTTAGAAACTCTGGCTTGCTAGAAGTCTTCCGTGCCAAGAAAACCATTTGAGGTCAAGTATGTGGGCGTAGGGGTCAGTGGGGCAAAACGTCCCTCTTGGCAGCTCAAAGTAGACCCAACTCAGCTTAGCTGGGGTCGTATTTCAGGGATGTCACCTGGGTCTCGTTTAAGTTCAGCCCCAAGGACTCCAGGACTTCGGTTGCAAACTAGGCCGAACTTACACTCTTAGGCAGGTATTTCTCCCGGAAGACCTGAGCCCAGAGGAGATGAAAGCAAACAGAGAAGGGTGCTGTCTCATGCCTCCTACAATGCAGCCCACGGGGCACTGGTCCAACGAGGCCAAACCTCAACCTGGAGAAGCACAGGCCTAACGGGACTCAGCCCAACTCCGCTCCCTCAGAGACACCTGCATAGGCAGCAGGTCTCACCGCGGAGGAGAGAAAACAACCCCAAGGGCAACCACTGCTTTAACAGCAGATGGCCAAGAGAAATCTCTAGAAGAAGGCTCCCACTGCATGCCCCCGGCCCAGAGCGGCCCGAGGGACCGACGACACACTCGCGCCAGTGCCTGGGATGAAGTTTCTAGAAACAGCATTCGAGGGATGCTTCAGGGCAGGGACGCAGCAGCGTAACCCCCGGCTGTTTCCTTCCTCTTTCCTCATCCTCCTCTCCCAGGGCCCCCACTGGTCAGCTCAGGCCCTCCTCGGACCCAGAAGGCAGGTTGGGGACCCAGTCTGGCCGGCATCGGACGGCCCCGCCACCCTCCCTCGTCGCAGGCGAGGGGCGCGGGGAGTGGTGGCTCGCGCCTGTACTCCTCGCACCGGGGGGGCGGCGGCAAGGGGCTTGCCGGAGCCCAGGAGCTGGAGACCAGCCCGGGCGGCACCAGGCCTCATCTCTGACACGGTTTGCCAACAGACGCGCCAGCAGATCCGTCAACACGGGGAGGAGGGGCTCGGGGTGGGGCCAGGAGAACGCGAGTCCGGCCGGGCTCCGAGGCTCGGCCTGCCACCCAGGCCTCGGGGAGGCCGAG
>NW_007233007.1:0-19056 GCF_000164805.1 Carlito syrichta
AAAAGATATTCCATGCAATGGGGGAAAAAAGAGGAGTATTAGCTGTGTTTTTATCACATAAAACAGACTTTTGAGTTAAGAGACAAAGAAAGTCATGATATAATGATAATGGAGTCAAATTAGGCAAGAGAATATAACAATTGTAAATATATAAGTATACAACACCTGATGAAAGATATAAAACAAATATTATTACATCTAAAGGAAAAGACAGATTGCAATACAATAATAGTAAGAAACTTCAACATCTCATTTTTAAACAAACACATCATCCAGGCAGAAAATCCACAGATAAATATTAAATAAATAAATATTAAAGTTAAACTATATTCCAGAACAAATGGGCCTAGTAGATATTTACAGAACATTTCAGCCAACTGCTGCAGAATACACATTTTTCTCATCAGTACATAGAACATTCTCTAGGAGACTCCGTATGTTAGGCTACAAAACACTATCAACAAATTTTAAAAAGTCAAAACCATATCAAATATATTTTCTAAAGACAACAAAAATAAAGCTAGAAATAACTAACAAGAAGAACTTTGGAAACTATACAAATATATGGAAATTAAATAAAATACTCCTGAATGTCAAATGAGTCAAAGGATAAATTAAGAAAAAATTTTTTTAAATTTCTTGAAACAAATGAAAACGGAAACACAACATACCAGATCTACAGAATATAGCAAAACAAGTATGAAGATGAAAGTGTACAACAAATAATATTTACACCCCAAAAAAAGAAAGATTCAAATCAACAACCTAACTATGCATCTTAAAAAACAAAAAATAAAAAAAAAAAAAGAGAGAGCAAACCAAACCCCAAATTAGTAGAAGAAAAGAAAATAATGTTCAGACCAGAAATAAGTTAATTTGATACTAAGAAAAGATACAAAAGATCAACAAAGTAGAATGTTAGGTTTTCAAAAAGGTAAACAAATTTTATAAATCTTTAGCCAAACTAAGAAAAAAAGAAAAAGAAACCAAATAAATAAAATCAGAGATAAAAAAGAAGACATTACAACTGATACCACAGAAATACAAAGGCTCATTAGACATTATTAGGAGTAAGTATGTCTATGTCAACAAATAAGAAAACTTAGAAGAAATGGATAAAGCCCTGAACACATACAACCTACTAAGATTGACCTAGTAGGAAATAGAAAACATGAACAGACTAATAATGAATTACAAGATCAAGACAATAATAAAAATCTCCCATCAAAGAAAAGCCTAATGAAATCACTGTTGAATTCTACTAAACATTTGAAGAACTAATACCAATTCTACTCAAATTATTTCAAAAAACTAAAAAGAGGGGAATACTTCCAAAATCATGCTACAAAACCAGCATTATTCTAAAATCAAAACCAGACAAGAATACAACAAAAAAAAGAAAACTACAGGCTGATATTTCTGATGAATAAGATGTAGAAATCACCCACAAAACACTAGCAATCTGAATTCAAGATCAAATTTTAAAACTCATTAACCATGATCAGGTAGGATTCATTCAAGAGCTGCAAGGATGGTTCAATATACACAAATCAGTAAATATGATACATCATATCAACAGAATCAAGGACAACAACCATTCAATCATTTCAATAGATGATGAAAAAGCATTCAATAAAATTCCACATTGCTTCATGACAAAAACTCAACAAACTAGGTTAGAAGAAACATAGCTCAACACAATAAAGTCCATACATAACAAGCCCACAGCTTGGGGGGAAAATTGGGGGAAAATTAAGTCTTTCCACTAAAATCTCAAACAAGACAAAAGTATTCACTTTCAACTCTTCTATTCACCATATAATGAAAGTCCTAGCCAGACAATTAGCAGAGAAAGAAGACATCTAAACTGGAAAATTACCCTTATTTGCAGACTACATGATCATGCGTTTAGAAAAACCTAAAGACTCCACCAAAAAAATCTTAGTATTGTTAAATGAATTCAGTAAAGTTGTAGGGTAGAAAATTAATGTAAAAATTAGTGGCATTTCTATACACTAACAGCAATCGATTTAAAAAAAGAAATTAAGAAAGCAATTTTATTTACAGTACCTATATAAAAATAAAATACCTATATAAAAATAAAATCTTACCAAAGAAGTAAAATATCTTTACAAGAAAAACTTAAAACACTGATTTAAGATGCTAAAGAGACATTAATATTTTAACAATGTTTGTACTCTCCAAAGTGATTTACAAATTCAATGCAATCTCTATCAGAATTCCAATGGCATTTTTCACAAAGCTAGAAAAAAAACCCCTAAAATTTGTATGGAACCACAAAAGACTCTAAATAGCTCAAGAAATCCTGAGCAAAAAGAACAATGCTGAAAGCTTCACACTACCTGATCCCAAGTTATATTACAAAGCTACAGTAATCAAAACAGCATAATACTGACATAAAAACAGGTTCACAGACTAGTATAATAGAAAATTCAGAAATAAATCCATACACTTACAATCAACTCACTTTGAATAAAGGAGAATATATGTAGGGGAAAGTCTGTTTAATAATGGGACTGGGAAATGGAACATCCACATGTAGAGTAAAACTAGTTTCCTATCTTTCACTGTATAAAAAATCATCTCAAAGTGGATTAAAGACTTAAATGTAAAACTATGAAACTATTAAAAAAAAAACATTGGGAAAAAACTCCAGGACATTGGTCTAGGCAATGATTTGGGGGGATAAGACCTTAATATTACAGGCAACAAGAGCAAAAATATATAAATGGGATTACAATCAAGCTAAAAATTTACTGCGCAGCAAAGGAAACAATCAACAAAGTGAAGAAATAACCTAAACAACAATAGAAAATATTAGCAAACTATCCATTTAACAAGTGATTAACACCAGAATATATAAGAATCTCCAACAATTCAACAGAAAAAAAACACAAAAAATTCAAACAAAAAAATGAGAAAATGATCTAAATAGACATTTTGCTAAGGAAGATAATGGGAGTATGAAAAATTGTTCAACATAACTAATTATCAGGAAAATGCAAATCAAAACCTCTATGAGATATCCTCTCATCCAGTAGAATGGCTATTGTTAAAAATACAAAAATAAATAAATAAATAAATAGCAAATGCTGGCAAGGATACAGAGAAAGGGAAACTCTTATATACTGTTGGTAGGAATTTAAACTAGTGGTGTCACCAAGGAAAACAGTATGGAAGTTCCTAAAAAAACTAAAAACAAATCTGCCATATGTTCTGCTGGGTATATATCCAAAAGAAAGAAAATCAATACATCAAAGAGATCTCTGCACTTTTGTGTTTATTGTAGTCAAGATATAAAAACAATCTAAGTGACCATCAGTGGATGAATGGATAAATAAAAAAGTAGTATATATAACACAGTGGAATATTAATCAGTCATAAAAAAGAATTAAATCCGGTTATTTGCAGCAACAGGAATGAAACTGGACCATCATTAAGTGAAATAAGCCAGGCACAGAAAGACAAATATTGTATGCTCTCATTACAGAGAGTAGAATGACAGTTACCAGAGGCAGAGAACAAAATGGAGTGGAGTTAAGAAAGAGTAGGTGGTTAAGAAGCACAAAAATTTAGCTAGAGGGAAGGAAAAAGGTCCAGTATTTGACAGTACATTAGGGAAATCATAGTTAACAATAATCTACTGTATATTTCAAAGTAACTAGAAAAGAAGAACAGTAATGGTCCCAATACAGAGAAAAGATTAAGTGTTTAAGTTGACAGAGATACCAGTTACCCTAATTAAACACTGTATACATGTATTAAAATATCACATGCACACCAAAACTATATTCAATTATTACATATCAATAAAAAAAGAAAACTACTGTAACCAGAACAAAAAAGGTATTTTGTGGTAATTTTAAAATTTATTCCTACAATATTCATAAGCTCAATTACAAATCTTAAAAATATTCAGATTTGTTAAAAATGCACATGTTGTCATTTGGTCAACAGAAAAGTTTCTTGGAGTATGAGTTTCTAATAGTTGATCACAAATAACCCATTTTGGTGGCTAGCAAAAATAGTTATGTATTTCAAGAAAGTAGCTAACTGAATAATGATAAGCATTCCTAAAACTCACACACCCAAAGTGAACCTATTTCTCCCAACCTCTCTCTCTCACAAACACGTATGCTCACTCACTGCTCACTCACACACCATCCATTCTCCAACAAGAAATACCTGGCTTGTATTTCTCTTTCCTTGATCTAATGAATTCCCAAGAGACCCAAGAGAAAATTATGGCTCTGAGACACCAGTTATGTGTATGGTTTTGGACCTTTTCTGCAAATCTCAAATTGAACTCCTAACAAATTGTACTTTGGAGTGCAAACATAATCCTAATCATGCTCTTAGCTTTCATTAAATTTACAGTTTTTGCCTAAAAGTATGAACAGTAAACATGATACATAAAGTGAAGATCAGGTACAAATATAAAATTTTACTTACAAACACGAATTTCTGTCTCTTAATACAATGTTTCATAAAATTCACAAATTGTGAAAATAGAATATTCTATTCAGATAATAGTTTAAGATAAATACCTGTTTTCCATGATTCCTGAATCCTGTAGCAAACTAATAGTCTTTGTTGTAATCTCCACTTTCCATACACTTCCAAAGAAATCACTTGTCAGGACATTTTTAGGATCCCTCTGAAACAGATCAGCTCAATGTGCAGGAGGAGACACACACAGACTCTTGGGACACATGAAACTGAAAAAATAGATAATAAATACAAACAAGTACACATGTAAATATGCTTTTTATTCAATCCAATGACAAACTACAGTTGGCTACAGTCTATTTTTAAAGTTCTCCCAACCTAAAGAAGCCACAAGTTCCAAAGGTTAAAGTTTCATTCCTATTGTAAAGCTTGAAATTCTAAGAAAATTATACAGATATTTGAACAGTGATAAAAATGATGCTGGCCATGGAGACCAAAAACATTCACTTTCTTAAAGTACATGATACAAATGTATTCTAAACCCTTAAATCCACTGAGAACTCACACTCAACACTATGACAAGAGAATTGCTTTTTTTTTCTTCATCTGTATTCATCTCTGTGGGGTGTTCTATCAGAAAGGTTTCCAAACATTGTGTAATCATGACTCGATTCAAACTTCAAATTCAAGTAAGATATTACATGGTAGCCCAATATGTAAAAAAAAAATAAAACAACAACATGACAACAAGTTGCTCTGATTGCAGGAAGTTGAAACACAGCCTCTCTACTACACACCCCCATGCTCTCTGCTGTAATTCCATGTATCATTTTATAAATCAAATAACTTTCTTAACTTGTCCATGTCAGAAACAAACCCAAGTCATCTCCACAGACACTGTATTTCTCCAAAGAATACAAATGAAAACCACAACTTCACCACAAAACAGATGACACAATAATTTCTGTGTTAATCTTATTCCTGTTATTACACATCAGCCAAGGTTGGACACATACTCAATCTCACAGGAGAGTGTAAAAAATGTCCATTACATAAAATTCACATTGCTATCTTTCATAGAGGATGCAGAGGTTGGCAAGAAATGCTTTATTTTATTTTATTTTTTAATTGCTTTTCAAGGATTTAAGTCTAGCTAGTGATGAGTAAGCATAATAAAGTAAATAAAAAAGATGACAGGTTCCACCTCAGAAAAGAATAAACCTCTTATAGTTTGAAGATGGGACAAAAGAGAGAATGAAATTTAAACTATTTTTTGAAATAAAAGGATTTAATATAAACATATAATAAGAACATGTCTAATGAAAGTGCACTTGAAAAAACGTGTAAAATAAACAACTTAGTTTCTCTGAAGCACAAGATATATAAAGAAAACTGTTCTAGACCTGCCATTAAGGACCCAGGCTCACAGAACCTGGCCATCTGTGAAGACAAGACTGTTTTCATTGGTCATTGCCAGTCCAAATGCAGAGAGGTGGGAAGGGCAGAGAGCAGATACAACTTAGGATGACCAGTGTCCCAAACTCTGGGCCGAGGGATCTGCAGGTGTTCTCTAGAAGTCTGCTTACTCACTCTGGGGTACATACAACTTCCATCCCCACGTAAAATGAAGGTTCAAGGACACGAAGTCATTATCTAAAATCAACTACTGGCAACCCAATGAAGGAAATCACTAAAAGGAAACACAAATAAGAGATCAAGATGTAAAATGCCACATAGGAATGGCACAGTAGATGGCAGGCTGAGAAAAAAAGTAAAAGATAAAATACAATAAGCAGAGAAAATTGAAGTACCAAGTATACAGAAGGTTCCTCAGGAATTCCTATTGGAGCAACTTGGGAAGAAAGTGAGACAGACACCACCCTGAAACAAAAACTCCTAGAAGTTATTCAAGAAAACTTCCCTCATCTCATCAGTGATGCAAAAATTCAAACACAAGAGTTTCAGAGAATCTGCAAGACAACAAATGAGAAGACCACCTCCCAGACACATAATAACTCACCTAAACAAAGTAGGTATAAAAGAAAAATTCCAAAAGACAGCAAGAGAAAAAGGTCAGACTACCTACCTGGGAAGACCAATTAGAATAGCAGCAGATTTATCTACAGAAACACTTCAGGCTAGGAGAGCTTGGAGACCAATCTTCAAAGTTCTCAAAGATAAAAAATTTCAACCAAGTATAACTTGCCCAGCCAAGCTATGCTTCATCAGTGAGGGAGAATTAAAATCTTTCCCAGACATCCAATCCCTAGGAACTTATGCTGCCTCCAGATCACCTCTTCAAGAAACACTTAAGAAAGTATTAAACACAGAAGAAAAGGAGAAAAGAACGACAATTTTCTTCACAAGAGTACAGGAAAAAAATGGAAAAAAACAGATGAATCAACCCAAAACCCTAAAGACAGCAAGCAAACAGGAACAACAACAACTCTATAAGAATCTCATGACAGGGATAAACCCCCACATTTCAATAATTAACCTGAATGTGAATGTACTAAATTCACCACTAAAAAGACACAGAATGGTGGACAGGATAAGAAACCATGACCCCATTATTTGCTGCATCCAGGAGACTCATCTCACTACAAGGGACGCACACAGACTCAAAGTTAAAGGACGGAAAACAAGTTTCCAAGGCAAATGAATCACAAAAGAAGGCAGGAGTTGTAGTCTTAATATCAGACAAAACAATCTTTAAGCTATCAAAAATTTTAAAAGATGCAAAAGGATACTACATAATGATAAAATGTTCAATCCATCAACAAGAAATATCCATCCTAAATGTATATGCACCCAACACAGGAGCAAGAAGATTTATAAAGTAACTACTAAAAAAACTAAAAAAAGATATTGACTCAAACACTATTATAGCAGGGGACTTGAATACCCGACTGACAACCCTAGATAGATCATCGAGACAAAAAATCAACAAGGAGAAGCAGAACCTAAACTTGACACTTGACCAAATAGAATTAGTAGATACCTACAGATTAATCCACCCAACAACCACAGAATATACATTCTACTCATCACCACATGGAACATGCTCCAAGATTGATCACATCCTTGGCCATAAATCAAATACATAAACAAATTCCATAAGGTTGAAATCTTGCCATGCACATTGTCTGGCCACGGTGGAATAAAAATAAATATCAAAACCAACATTTCCCCAAAGCCCACAAAGACATGGACACTAAATGGCACGATGCTGAACAACGACTTGGTCAGCACTGAAATCAAAGAAGAAATTGAAAGATTCCTGGAAACAAATGAAAATGAAGAAGCATCTTACCAAAACCTCTGGGATGTCATGAAATCAGTTCTAAGAGGGAATTTATATCTTTATAAGCACACAAGACAATGGAAACATCACAAGTGCAGAGCCTAACAAATCACCTAAGGGAGCTGGAAAAAGAAGACCAACAAAACACCAACTTTAAAAGAAGAATCCAAAATACCAAAATAAGAGCCCAAATATGGAACATAAAAGACAAAGGTATCATAGAAAAAAATCAACAAATCAAAAAGCTGGTTCTTTGAAAGAATTAACAAGATTGCTGGACCCCTAACCAGAATGACCAAGAAAAAAGAGAGAGAAAGCCCAAATAAACACAATCAGAAATACAAAAAATCAAATGACAACAGACCCCCCCCCAAAACACAAAAGATTAACAGAGATTACTATGTACACCTACATGGAAACAAACTTGATAACCTAAATGATATGGAGGACTTTCTGACATCACACAACCTGCACAGGTTAAAACAAGACATCGAGACACTAAATAGACCAACCCGGGAAATTGACTCTGTCACATGAAAACTACCTACAAAAAGAAAGCCCTGGAACGAATGGCTTTCCATTAGAGTTCTGCAAAACATACAAGGAGGAGCCAATACCAATCCTATTGAAAGTATTTCAGGCAATTGAGAAAGATGGAATTCTCCCCAAATCATGTTACAAAGCTAATATTACATTGATACTCAAACTGGGTAAAAATTCAACAAAGAAAGAGAACAAAAGGCCAATATCCCTTATGAACACAAATGCAAAAATCCTCAACAAGATTCTAGTACATCGGATCCAAAAACACATCTCAAAAATCATCCACCATGATCAAGTGGGCTTCATCCCCAAATTACAGGGCTGGTTCAACATTCCCAAGATCATAAATGTCATTAAATACATTAACAGATGTAAAAACAAGAAACACATGATTATCTCATTAGATGCCCAAAAAACTCTTGATAAAATCCAGCATCTCTTCTTGATAAAAATCCTCAAATACTTAGGTTTAGAAGGAACATACCTCAAGATAGTAAGTGCCATCTATGGCAAACCAACAACTAACGCATTGCTAAATGGACAGAAACTAGAAACATTTCCCCTGAAAAGTGGAATAAGATAAGGTTGCCCACTCTCACCGCTCTTGTTCAATATTGTTCTGGAAGTCCTAGCTCGGGCAATTAGACAAGAGAAGGAAATAAGTGATATCCAAATAGGAAAAGAGGAAATCAAGTTATCCCTCTTTGCTGATGATATAATCTTATACCTTGAAAATACACGAAAATCTGTCAAAAATATGTTTGCACTGATAAAGGACTTTGGCAAAATCTCATAGTACAAAATAAATATGCAAAAGACAACTGCATCCCTATACACCAACAACAAGCAGGCGGAGATCCAAATAAAAAGCACAATCTCATTCTCAATAGCCACCCCAAAAATGAAATACCTCGGCATCTTCCTAACCATAGAAGTGAAAGATCTTTACAATGAGAATTACAAAATACTGCTTAAAGAAATCCAAGAAGACATAAACAAATGAAAAAATATTCCATGCTCATGGATAGGAAGAATCAACATTGTTAAGATGTCCATCCTACAAAAGCAATCTACAGATTCAATGCACTACCCATTAAGTTACCAACCTACTTCTCAGACTTGGAAATGACAATACAGAAATTCATATAGAAACATAAACAACCACGAATAGCCAAAACAATCCTTAACAAAAAAAAACAGGAGGTATCACACTTCCAGACTTCAAACTTTACACTAAGGCTACAGTAATAAAAACAGCCTGGTATTGGCACAAGAACAGGCTCATAGACCAATGGAACAGGACAGAGATTCCAGAATCAAAGCCTCAATTCCTCAACCAACTCATCTTTGACAAAGCCTCCAAGAACAACCACTGGGGAGAGGAGAACCTATTCAGTAAATGGTGCTGAGAAAACTGGCTGACCACATGCAGAAGATTGAAACAGGACCCCTACCCATCACCATACACAAAAATTAACTCTAAATGGATCAAAGACCTAAACATAAAACTTCAAACTACAAGAATCATAGAAAATTCAGGAGACACCCTGAAACTGGAACTGGGAACCAATTCCTATTCAGAACCCTAAAGGCTGATACCTTAAGAAATAAGACAGACAAGTGGGACCTCATAGCAGGAGGACAGTCCACAGAATGGGAAAAAATATTTGCCAAAGGTATATCTGACAAAGGCCTAACATCTAGGATCTACAAGGAACTCAAATGCACCGAAAGGAAAAAAACAAACAGCCCCTTTAAAAGTGGGGAAAAGACATGTATAGACACTTCTCAAAAGATAGATACAGCCAACAGACACATGAAAAAGTGCTCAGCCTCATTCATCATGAGAGAAATGCAAATCAAAACCAAATTGAGATACCACCTAACCCCTGTAAGAATGGTCATCATTAATAAAAAAACAACAACAGATGCTGGCAAGGATGTGGAGAGAAAGGAACGCTTTTACACTGCTGGTGGGAATGCAAACTAGTACAACCTCTCTGGAAAACAGTCTAGAGATTTCCGAAAGAACTAGAAATTGACCTTCCATATGACTCAGCATATCCCGTATTGGAAATATACCCAGAGGAACTCAAATCATTCTACAGAAAAAATACTTGCACAATTATGTTTGTTGCAGCTCTAGTCACAATAGCAAAAACATGGAACCAACCGTGTTGCCCATCGAAACTGGACTGGATAAAAAAAATGTGGTACATATACACAATAAAATATTATGCAGCCATAAAGAAGGACAAATGTATAGACTTTGCAGCAACTTGCATGGATTTCTAGTCGATCATACTGGACTAGAAACAAAGAACAGAGTTTCATATGTCCTCACTCATAAACAGACCTTGAATAATTATAATGTTATAACAAAGTGATTGGCAGTAGTGGGAAACTGTCAGGGGGGTGTGATTGGCAGTTGAGGGCAACTGATTGGGGAGGGAGGGGCATACCTCATCAACAATGGTACTCACATGATCAATGTTTATATACCTATCCCTGAAATGTACCCCACATCTTTATAATAAAATTGTTTTTAAAAGTAAGAATATGTATAACCTGAAAAATAAACAGATGTTCGTAATCTCCATAAATATGGAACTTGGTTAGAGGAATTCTTATTTCCTACAAATGGGATGCCAAATAACAATAACAAGTGATGTGATCTTAAAAGGTTAACTTTTTTCATATTACATAATAATCCTGAGTGTAATTAAAAAAAAAAGAAAACTCACTTCAGTGGAAATAACAAATGCAAGTTTAAGAGTGGAAGAAATAATTTAACAAGTTAAAGTCTTATAAAATAAAAACTGCAAATCTACTAACCATGGAAAAGTTAGACATTAATATACCTTATGAAGAGAAGTCATTTGGTAATTACCAGCTCTCCTGCCACATTTGTTCAAAAGTATCTGCCAGTTCTATGTCTGTAATTTCTTCAGAATCTTGAAATTTCAAGAAACCATTACTACTATGTCCTTGTAGGAAGAGTCAATATCAATACATTTTTTAAAATGCAAACTACACACATCCAAATATATACATTTATTTTATTCATTTCAACATGTGATATTATGTGTTATTTTATACTTTATGTACTGTGGAAACACATTTATTTTCTATTATACCAACTAAAAAGGGAAAATGATAGACTGTATAAAGTTAGTAGATATATCTTTGAGTGTTTCTCTCATTTGATTCCAGAAATCCACATTTATACTCTTCCAATGAGCTCCATTATAATAAAAGAAATAAGTGTTCATTCATAAGACTTGTTCAAATTCCGGGTACACATTTCAGTAAGAAAGAAGCTGAAGACACTTAGTCCCATGGAGTGTGTGTAATGTTCACAATGTATACTCTGAATGCTGTCACTAACAAGAAGTGCTGTTCTTACCTAAAAACTGATGTGCTTACTACCATGAGAGTGGACCAGAAGACAGATATTTGTATGCAAGTCAGAGCCAGTCTGAATTCAAATTCTAGCTATGCCACTTACTGTACTATTTTAGGCAAATAATATAATCTTTCTATGCCTCAGTTTCCTCAGTAGTAGAGTGAAAAACATATCAGCAAGACTATCATTACCTGACTTAGCTCCCTTGTACAGATTTGTCTAAGGTACCTTCTACTGGGGATCAAAGTTGAAAAATCTGTCTATTTTAGTGCCATCCCCCCAACACTCAGGTATCAGTAGCCATGTGCACACACATGTGGTTAATATGCCTATGCTGGGGAAAAAACTCCTCCCTCCCAGCAGCCAAACCCTGGATTGTTTGGCTGGATGGGCAGGCAGTTTGGCAATTGTAGACACAGACTATACTTTAGTTCCCACATAACCCCCTGGCCCGATACTTGTGTGCACCACACAGCCCACACAACCCTGAATATCAGCACCTCAATCACTGGGGTGCTGTGAGGATGCAATCAGTTAAAACACACAGTGATTTAGAATATTGCCTGATGTATAGTAAGCCTCAGTAAATATTAGCTGTTATCATTTTTATTATCATAATTATCAACACTTTTTTCTGTTACAGATGTTGGCAACCTTCTTCTATAAATGATTAGGTACTAAATAATTTAGGCTTGGGAGCTATAAGGTCCCAAGCACTCATCTCTGCCATTGCAGTTTGAAAGCAGCCACAGACACTGTATAAACAAATGGGTGCAACGGTGTTCCAAAAAAACTTTACTCCCAAAAAAATAGCAGCCAGTTAGTTCATGGGCTGCAGTTTATCAAATCCTATCTTAAACTACTGGAATTTGTTCCATTCCAGGAGTTATCCTGAAAGAGGTCCCACAGAATCAAAAAAAAAAAAAATGTAGAAACTCCTTTAGCTTAGTACATCAAATAAAGCTAAGCTACAAAACTGTTCTTATTTGCCACAAAAGCTTGAAAATTTCCTGCAGCTTTTAGATAAAGTTAAATGAAAAAGTTCCTGACTTCATTAAGTCTATTGAGTTAATTTATAAAGTTTATAACTTGAGTTTTGAAAGTTATAAATAAATGCAACATGAAGAAAAGTCACTGAACACCTTTTGATCAATATTCGTATTTACTGAATACTACTACAAGACAGGTGCTAGTGATGATAAGATGAAAATATATAACCAATGACATCTTGGAATTCAAAATACAGTGAAATAGCAGATATTCAAACAAGAAAATAATAACAAGTTAGATGTTATGACAGAAACTAAGAATTAATTATGGGCATGCAAAGAAGAGATCCCAGACCAGCCAGGGGAAAGAGAGGTATCTTTGACTGTGGCAACTCATGAGACACATTATTCATACCAGTACACTGGTGAGGGAGAAAGGAGGAGCTATTGACAATTAAATTGGGGGCCTGGTAGAGTAGTTCATACCAGCACTTTGAGAGTTCAAGGCAGGAGAACTGCTTGAGTCCAGGAGTTTGAGACAAGCCTGGGCAACAGAGTGAGACCTATTGCCACAAAAAAAATCAAAACATTAGCCAGGTGTAGTGGCATGCACCAGTACTCCCCATTACTCAGGAGACTGAGGCAGAAGGATCACATGAGCACAGGTGTTTGAGGCTGCAGTGAGCAGTGATTGTGTCACTGTACTCCACACTGGGTGACAGAGTGAAAGTCAGATTTTCAAATAATAATCACAATGAAATTGAGAACACAGGTGTAAACTATGACTGCACAAATAATTGAAGACAAAGGTCAGCCTACACACAGAAAAGCAATCACTGAAGGAAGTGACTCCTGAGCTAACCCAAAAAAGATAAGGAGCAATCAGGTGAGCAAAGGTGATTGAGAGGACATCATAGGCAAAGAAGAGCCTCATCACATGCTGGGAGGGTGGGAATGTCAGGCTTAGAAGGGAATTAGAAAAAATGTAAGAATTACAACTGAAATTAATATAACTGAACCATAATATGCATTTTACATTTTATGTGTAATGCATATTAAAACTCTATTATTTCATGCAGCACTTTGTCTCCAAAATCTTTCAAAGTACCACCAAAAGACTCCTATGACATATGTCTGGGAAGTACATCCACATGCAGCTTCATGAACCCATTTCAGAACAAAACTGAGTAAGAATCTTAGAATGAGGCTAAAGTATCTACACTCAGGTCATCCTCTTACATACCAAAATCTGAGACTCAATCAATGGGAAACCATTACAAAGTTTTAAACAGAGGAAAGAGAGATTTTCAATTTCTATTTAACACTTTAGAAGAATGATTAACAGGGGGAATAAACTGAAGAATGCTATAACAGGAAGCTAAGTAAAAGGTGACCACCTTTACTAGAGCAATAGTAAAAAATATAAACATAAAAAATAAGGAACAAAGGAACACATAAAATATTACATTATTTTTAAAAATATTTCAAGTAGTTCTACGTTGTATAAAAATAGAATACATTACAAACTATTTTAACCAAAAATCATTTAATGTGCTTAAATTTATTTCCATGTGCATTTTTTCCTGAAGAGGTTCAAACTATTCTACTATGAAATCTCTAAATTATGAAATTATCTGTCATATACATAAGAATATTGCTTCTATCATCAGAAAGAAGACATTTTGACCATGAAGTACTAGGTGGGATCCTCCGTGTCAATTCTTGTAAAAAAATTTTCCAGTTACCTGAAAATAAATAAGTGAAGTTAGATAAAATAGAAATTAGGGAAACTTGACAAATCATGTTTACTTTCAAATCCATTCCTTCTTTTTTCTCTATGCATTACTCAGCATAAATTGAAAATAAAACACAAAAAGAATTATAGTTCAACTGAAATATATTCATTTACACATACACCTGCAAGTAAGGATGCTTCTATTAAAAAATAAAAAGAAGAAAAGCTACCTTGAAGAAAAATAAACTAATCCTAAATTTAAAACTCTAAATCATATGAAAACTATTGCCTTTTAAAGTTACTAAAAAGCAAAAAAAGATTCATCTGTCCAAGTAAGGTGCTCCTGCCTATAATCCCAGCTACTCAGAAGGCCCAGGTGGGACGATCACTTGAGGACAAAAATTTGAGAACAGCTTGGGCAACATAGCAAAACCCCATTTCTAAAAAAATTAAGAAATAAACAAAAATTAGTCAGGTGTAGTGGCACTCACAGTAGTTCCAACTACTCAGAATGCTGAAACAGGAAGATCACTTGAGCCCAGGAGTTTCAGGCTGCAGTGAGCTATGATCAGGTCACTGCACCACATGCTGGACAACAGAGCAAGACCCTCATCTTTAAAAACTTTTCTAAAAATAAAAATTGGCCAGGTGCCATGGCTCACACCTGTAATTTCAACACTTTGGGAGGCCAAGGCAAGAGGATTGCCTGTCCAGGAGTTTGAGACCAGCCTGAGCAACACGGCAAGACCTCATCTCTTCAATAAATAAAATTAACTAGACATGGTGATGCATGCCTGTAGTCCCATCTACTCGGGAGGTTGAGGTAGAAGGATTGTCTGAGTCAAGCAGGTCAAGACTGCAGTAGCCATGATTGTGTTATCACATTACAGCCTGAGTCTTTGGCTCAAAATATAAAATAAAATAAAATTACTAATCTGTCTGCATAAGCAATTCTGTGGGAGGATAAGAATGAGTAAATAAATTCACCTATATTACTGCTGCTAATCAGTGCAACTACTTAGTCAATACAGATTAACACAAAATAAAAGAGTTGCATATATAACCTCCCCAAATTATGTAACTTTAATATTTGAATGCATTTTCTTATTCAGATTTTATGAGGGGAATCTTTAACATGTGAAAATTTCCTAACACTTTAGATTTCTCCATCTGGAACTTCCAGCCCTCTGGGATTCTTTGAAGGCATATTTAAAGTTGTGGACAGCCAGACTCGGTGACTCAGCTTGTAATCCCAGCACTTTGGAAGGCCGAGGTGAGCAGATTGCCTGAGCCCGCGGGTTCGAAACCCGCCTGGACAACTTGGCGAGACCTCATCTCTACAATAAAATCAAAAATAAACTGAGCGTTGTAGCACGCGCCTGTAGTTTCAGCAACTTGGAAGGCTGAGGCGGAAGTATCGCTGGAGCCCAGCAGGCGAGTCTGCTGTGGCCGGGAGCAGCCACTGCACTCCAGTCTGAGTGACAGAGTGAGATTCCAACTCAAAAAATAAAAAAAATAAAGTTGTGGAGTAAGATGCTAATTCAGAGTTAACAGCTAAGACATCCATTATGCATATCTAAATTTAAAAAGTAGAGAATATATCTAGTTTTTTTGTTTAAGTTTTCCCTAGATAATGGGTACGTAAATATATAGTTATACGTGTTTGTGTGTGTATAAACTGTTCAATTTACATTTTTTTCCAAAAGACAGCAAATTGCTAATTGTTTTAATAGCATTTTTTTTTTAAACAATGTTGGGAGCCGGCCATGGAGGCCCACTGAGCGTTAGGGATCAGGGAGGGCCGTGGACCTCGAGACCGCTAGGACGTGTTCGGGAGCCATAGACCCCATTTTCCTCCCTCTTTTGCCATGCAGCACAAATAACCTAAAGGAACTCTGCTGGCCTAAGCTGAAGTCTCTGTGACTGTGACAGGCATGGCTCACTCTAGAAACCCATTGTTCCTGTTTCCCATAAACTGCGGTTTCGGCTTAGGTATTAAATGTAATTCAAACTCAGGTCACATTTGGGAGCCTTTTATACGGTACAAGCTTCTTTATAAGATTTAAAAGAATATTTGTAGAATTAGTATATACTTTATGGAGAGCTGTTTTCAGCTTTTCAATGGTATAGATGATTATCAAGAGTGGCCCAGCACATAGTTTGGGCTGGGCCACATTCCTGAGAGCCCAGCACGTACTTTGGACTGGGCTGCATTCTTTTAGGCTGGTTTTAGCTACAGTTAATGTAAGGTCTTTTTTCTACCTATTATAGAAATTGAATTTATTTTATTCATAGAAGGTATTGTAGAATAGGTCATACTACATCAAGGAATCATGTTAGTTCAAACATAATCAATCATGATATTTTTAGGTTTAATAAGAATATAGTTAACTTTAGAAATCTCATTGTCTCCACTTTCTACTATTGAAGTTTTGGCCTTAGTACATTTACAGTTTACATTTAGGTTTTAGAAGCTTTGCTGCTGCTAATCAGCTTTATATATTAGAATTAAGAATTGGAAAACTTTCATCGAAATTAGGATAGATATATAGGACTGTGGAATAGCCATTTTGTTAAGAGATTGTAGTCTATTGTTCCAAAAGGTGGCCCACCGTGAACCTTGGACTGGGCCACATCCTGTAGGGCCCAGTATGATCTTTGGACTGGGCCACATTCTTTAGAAAATTGGCTTAAGCTATAATTAAGAGCTTCTGTAGCATTGTGTAAGTAGTAAAGTTTAAGATAGTCATCATGGGTTTTGTGTGAGCTCTAGAAGTTATTAATTATCAGAGCATCATTAGGCTAGTAAGGATTGTTACACTGCTTTTGAAGAACATTAACTAGCAAAGGGAACAATGAGACAATCTTGGGGTTTGTTCCTCCTCACACCTAAGCATCTGGTGGGTGGGGGATGCTCCCCCTGCACCTGGCTTTGTGTTCACGTGAAAGACTTGTGAGATTGCCTGTGTAAAATTTGGGGATAAATACCTGCTGTAACTTTCAATAAACGGCTTCTGCTCACTTTACTGAACAGTTGTCCACTTTCTTTCTTTCTCTTTCTTCCTCTTTATATCTATCCTTCCATCTGTCTTTCTTTTAATATCTATCCCTACAGATTCGCCGATGCCACCACATCTTCCAAGGGACTCCCCAAAACTAGCAGGGGCTGGCCCCCTGCAAGACAAGGTCTCACTCTGTTGCCTAGGCTATAATGCTACAATGGTGCAATAATAGCTCATTGCAGCTTCGAACTCCTATGCTTAAACAATCCTCCCACCTCAGTCTCCTGAGCAGCTGGGACTACAGGCATGCTGACCATGTCCAATTTAAGAACTTGTTGTTAGCCAACAAGCAAGGGAAATTTTTGGTCTCTATTTAAGATGATTAAACAAATAAATAAAAAAGTCAAACACTGATACACATTTAAATCATTGAACAAACATTTTTGAGTGCCCAACAAAGGCTATAGGTACTTGCTAGGTGTAAGATATATCAACTATAGACACCTAAGGAGCTTACAGTCTAAGGGAAGACAGACAGGCTTTCAAAATGGTTTCAAAAGAAGACACAGAGGAAACTTGGTAGGCTTGTTAAAAGGGGAAGGATGATCTAGGAAGTCTTCATGAAGGAAGACATCATATTTTAGATATATTCACAATCTATGAAATATAAAATAGTTTCAGGCCAGGCACAGTGTCTTGTCTATAATCCCAGGACATTGAGAGGTTAAGGCAAGAGGACTGCTGAGACCAGGCATCTCTACAGAAAAATAGAAAAATCAACCAGGCATAGTGGCATGTGCCAGTAATCCCAGCTACAAAGAGGCTGAGGTAGGAGGATATCTTTGGGCCAGGAGTTCAAAGGTACAGTGAGCTATGATTACACCATTGTGCTCCAGCCTGGGCAACAGAACAAGACTCCAACTCTTAAAAAATGAACTAAAGTTCAAAGGGCAAATATAGTATAATGCTATTTTTTATATTGATATGTTTATTTTTAATCATATATGCACAAAAACTCTAGAAGCGTGTTGATGAAGGTTACCTCTAAGTTAAAAATGGTTATCATCTAAAGATGAGTTTTTTTGTTAATCACTGTAATTTTTCCACAATTAGTATAATTATCAAAAATACTAAACATGAAATTTTAATCAAATATGCAAAACATACATTTACTATAAAATACATGTACTGTATAATAATATTGGCACATGAAACCCCACTGAAATACTGTAATACATAAGCTCATATAAAGTTTTTGCATCCTAGATGCACACATGAAATATTCATGTTTTAATATTTTACTCATATATTGTTTCTTAAATCAACTTCAGAGACACAGCTACACCAAGGCTTCGGTGACAATTCAGTTTAAAGAAAAAGATTAAGACAATGTACTTTACCACTGTTAAAGGTGACATTGACACTTCCAAACTGGGGCTAGACCCAGCCATGTACCTCATAGCTTCAGTAACAGACTTCCACATTATCTCCGTACACATTGACTTCCATATTCTTGTGGCAGAACACAGTAGCTGGTCTGGAATTTCTAGGATTGTATGCCATATCATCTGCAAACATTAGGACAATGTGACTATTTAAGTGAAAGC